>NC_034188.2:16960327-16985327 GCF_002021735.2 Oncorhynchus kisutch | reverse complement strand
TCGCAAATGGAAGAAACACAAAAAACTGTCAATCTCCCTCGGCCTGGGGCTCCATGCAAGATCTCACCTCGTGGAGTTGCAATGATCATGAGAACGGTGAGGAATCAGCCCAGAACTACACAGGAGGATCTTGTCAATGATCTCAAGGCAGCTGGGACCATAGTCACCAAGAAAACAATTGGTAACACACTACGCCGTGAAGGACTGAAATCCTGCAGCGCCCGAAAGGTCCCCCTGCTCAAGAAAGCACTTATACATCCCCGTCTGAAGTTTGCCAATGAACATCTGAATGATTCAGAGGAAAACTGGGTGAAAGTGTTGTGGTCAAATGAGACCAAAATGGAGCTCTTTGGCATCAAGTCAACTGCCTATGACCCCAAGAACACCATCCCCACCTTCAAACATGGAGGTGAAAACATTATGCTTTGGGGGTGTTTTTCTGCTAAGGGGACAGGACAACTTCACCGCATCAAAGGGGCGATGGACAGGGCCATGTACTGTTAAATCTTGGTTGAGAACCTCCTTCCCTCAGCCAGGACATTGAAAATGGGTCGTGGATGGGTATTCCAGCATGACAATGACCCAAAACACACGGCCAAGGCAACAAAGGAGTGGCTCAAGAAGAAGCACATTAAGGTCCTGGAGTGGGCTAGCCAGTCTCCAGACCTTAATCCCATAGAAAATCTGAAGGTTCGAGTTGCCAAACGTCAGCCTCGAAACCTTAATGACTTGGAGAAGATATGCAAAGAGGAGTGGGACAAAATCCCCCCTGAGATGTGTGCAAACCTGGTTGCCAACTACAAGAAACGTCTGACCTCTGTGATTGCCAACAAGGGTTTTGCCACCAAGTACTAAGTCGTGTTTTGCAGAGGGGTCAAATACTTCTTTCCCCCATTAAAATGCTAAATTTATAACATTTTTGACATGCGTTTTTCTGAATCTTTTTGTTGTTACTTTTTGTTGTTGTCTCTCACTGTTCAAATAAACCTACCATTAAAAGTATAGACTGATCATTCTTTGTCAGTGGGCAAACGTACAAAATCAGCAGGAGATCAAATACTTTTTTCCCTCATTGTAGTAGGGAGTAGCTAGTTTCCAACAGGCCAATATTCTATATAGGTTAGAGCAGAAAATGCGGCATTTAACTGCAATGACCATAATCCATTGTGTGCCTTCTTCTCTCATAGACCAGAGAGGGAGAGAAGACACAGTAGATGTGCAATCGAAAGGGATAGAGAGCAGTTGCTTCACGAGGTATCTCTACCTGAAAATACATTATCTAAGTGATTGATAGTTGGCATTCATCAGTCAAAAGTATGCCTTATTTACTTTTAAGATCTACTAAAATAGTGATTTTGTCAGACAGCATAGGCAGCAGCTCTAAAGAGATTAGATGACTTGGAATTAAATAATTAAGTCATCAAATAAAATAAATGTAATATACAGTACACAACAATTGAAATAAGGTATTAAAGTAAAGTAATGTGAATAAATGATGGTTAATAAGTGATAAGCAGTAATAGACAGTCACTAGCATCAAAAAGCACTAATCGCTCAGCGCTACCACAATGCAAAATACTAGAAATAATAAACCAGAAGAATAGGAACATCAGTAAAAGGCTCAGTAGAATAGAATGAACCTTTTAGCATCAGTATAATACAGGAAGGCACAATTTATAGTCCAATATTTACACGTGTTTTGGGGAAGGAGGGATTCGGGGGGGCAAGTGTTTCAATTGTGCAGTGTTTAGAAATCATAATAAGACTCTGGCATTGATGTATATAGTTGTGTGTGGGTGAGTGTACTGTATACCTGTGTGATTGTGTGTGTGTGTGTGTGTGTGTGTGTGTGTGTGTGTGTGTGTGTGTGTGTGTGTGTGTGTGTGTGTGTGTGTGTGTGTGTGTGTGTGTGTGTGTGTGTGTGTGTGTGTGTGTGTGTGTTTGTTTGTGAGTAAGGGCATGTGTGCTAAGATGCGGAGAATCAGAGCAGGTGGTCAGTCCAGTTTTGATGGCTTGTAGATAGAAATGTTCTCTGAGCCTGTTGGTATCAGACCTCATGCTTGGTATCAGACCTCACGGTAAGTGTATGTGTGTGTGTGTGTGTGTGTGTGTGTGTGTGTGTGTGTGTGTGTGTGTGTGCGTGCATGCGTGCGTGCGTGTGTGTATATATACACACAGGGGACGCACACACTGCTTCAGCATCAGGAGAGCTGTTTATCATCTCTGAAGAGGGTTTGCTAGCTCTAAGAATTAGCAAGACAGGTCCAGCATGCCGAAGGGGTTGAACGGCGATGAGAGCATCGATCACAATATTATCCATGTAGGTTGTGGCAATATTGGTTATGGTCATCAGCAGTGTTGTAGTACTCGAGTCCCGAGCACTTGTGACTCGACTTGGACTCGACCATTGGTGACTCGGACTTGAGACTCGCCTTCTCGACCACTCGCCCTTCCGGAAATTAGCTTTAAAGCTGCAACATTGTATCTCCGCCACATGGCAAAATGTGTAGAATTGCAGGAAATTAGCTTTAAAGCTGCAACATTGTATCTCCGCCACATGGCAAAATGTGTAGAATTGCAGGAAATTAGCTTTAAAGCTGCAACATTGTATCTCCGCCACATGGCATAATGTGTAGGTCTCTCCCTCCCCTTGAGTATAGTAAAGTAGGCTGTCTTTGTCATGTTGCTCTGCCCTCCCACTTTCACCCCTGGATCCCATAGCCAGATTCTGGCAAGTCTCCCTTTAGTTTTAACGCTGAAATAAAAAACATACACAAATATCAGTGGGTGATTTCAAAAAAGTAGTTGAGAGCCTGAATTACCATTCATATATGTAATAAATAAGTAGTGAAACACAGGCATTGAGTAGAACTTGTGAGGTAGTAATGAATGGTAAATTAGTTGGTTTCCTTCACAACAGCTCTGCACTGCGCTGCAAAGCACAAGAAGTATGAATGCCCTGACTTCTGCAGAGGCCATATCACCATAAAAACAGATTGGCCATGTAGTGCCTTTAATCCATTGCAGAGGATGGGGGATGGCACAGTCCAAGAAGAAGGGGAGTGTGGCTGAAAGGTGCTCCATGGTCAATCCCACCCCTGCATTGGTCACGCTGAATTTACGGTGATATGGCCTCTGCAGAAGTCAGCGCATTCATACTTTTTTCACTTTGTGGAGCAACGCAGATCTGCTGAGCAAAGTTGATATGAATGAAGTTGTCAAGGAAGTGAGTTTGTGTTCATACAGGACCTCCCGCCCCCCATCTACTGTCAACCTATCATGTCAATGCGGAGCTATATGGAGCTCTCCGCATTGTTACAAAATTTGGAAGGCACATGGCAATGCTATACTTAATTTGGCCTCTGCATGCCTCCAGAGGCTCTGCAATTGCGTCACACCATCCATACTGCGCCTTCGACCACATTTTCGGATCAAGCATTAATCTCTCTCCAGAATGCGTTCTCTCCACCAATTTGAGCACATTCTTTGTTTCAATTATTATTATTTTTTAACCTTTATTTTCCTAGGCAAGTCAGTTAAGAAAAATATATTATTTACAATGACAGCCTAGGAACAGTGGGTTAACTGCCTTGTTCAGGGGCAGAACGACAGATTTTTACCTTGTCATTTTAGGGATTCAATCTAGCAACCATTCAGTTACTGGCCCAACACTCTAACCACTAGGCTACCTGCCACCCCTTCATAACTTCATTGTGTGAATTGTTTGCATTTGATTGTTAGTGTCTTTAAATTCCCCATTACATATATCCCCAGTAGACCATATACCATTAATTCTTATCATTTCTCATCTACAATATTGTCACATGCGCCGAATACAACAGGTGTAGACCTACCATGAAATGCTTACTTACAAGCCCTTAACAATGCAGTTCAATAAATAAGGCTAAGAAAATATTTACTAAATAAACTTAAGTAAAAAATAAAATAAAAAGTAACACAATAAAATAACAGTAACGAGGCTATATACAGGGGACACCGGTAGAGAGTCAATGTGCAGGGGTACAGGTATGTCGAGGTAATTTGTACATGTAGGTAGGGGTAAAGTGACTATGCATAGATAATAACCAGCGAGTAGCAGCAGTGTAAAAACAAAGGCGGGATTTCAATGTAGATAGTCCAGGTGGCCATTTGATTAATTGTTCAGCAGTCTTATGTCTTGGGGGTAGAAGAGGTTAAGGAGCATTTTGGACCTAGACTTGGCGCTCCAGTACTGCTTGCCGTGCGGTTGCAGAGAGAACAGTCTATGATTTGGGTGACTGGAGTCTTTGACAATTTTTGGGGCCTTACCCTGACACCGCCTAGTACATAGGTCCTGGATGGCAGGAAGCTTGGCCCCAGTGAAGTACTGGGCCGTACGCAATACCCTCTGTAGAGCCTTAAGGTCAGATGCCAAGCAGTTTCCGTACGTAAAACTGACCATCCTACCGATCCTCGACTTTGGCGATGTCATTTACAAAATAGCCTCCAATACCCTACTCAATAAATTGGATGCAGTCTATCACCACGCCATCTGTTTTGTCACCAAAGCCCCATATACTACCCACCATTGCGACCTGTACGCTCTCGTTGGCTGGCCTTTGCTTTATACTCGTCGCCAAACCCACTGGCTCCAGGTCATCTACAAGACCATGATGGGTAAAGTCCCCCCTTATCTCAGTTCGCTGGTCACCATAGCAGCACCTACCTGTAGCACGCACTCCAGCAGGTATATCTTTCTGGTCACCCCCAAAACCAATTATTCCTTTGGCCGCCTCTCCTTCCAGTTCTCTGCTGCCAATGACTGGAACAAACTACAAAAATCTCTGAAACTGGAAACACTTATCACCCTCACTAGCTTTAAGCACCAGCTGTCAGAGCTCACAGATTACTGCACCTGTACATCTATAATTTAGCCCAAACAACTACCTCTTCCCCTACTGTATTTATTTATTTTGCTCCTTTGCACCCCCTTATTTTTATTTCTACTTTGCACATTCTTCCACTGCAAATCTATCATTCCAGTGTTTTACTTGCTATATTGTATTTACTTCGCCACCATGGCCTTTTTTTGCCTTTACCTCCCTTATCTCACCTCATTTGCTCAAATCGTATATAGACTTATTTTTCTACTGTATTATTGACTGTATGTTTGTTTTACTCCATGTGTAGCTCTGTGTTGTTGTATGTGTCGAACTGCTTTGCTTTATTTTGGCCAGGTCACAATTGTAAATGAGAACTTGTTCTTAACTTGCCTACCTGGTTAAATAAAGGTTAAATAAATTAAAAATAAATACAAATAAAAGGCATTTAGTTTGTCTGGTAGGCGTGTGTCACTGGGCAGCTCGCGGCTGGGTTTCCCGTTCTAGTCCGTAATAGTTTTCAAGCCCTGCCACATCCGACCAGTGTCAGAGCCGGTGTAGTAGGATTCAATCTTAGTCCTGTATTGACACTTTGCCTGTTTGATGGTTCGTCTGAGGGCATAGTGTCCGGATTAGTGTCCTGCTCCTTGAAAGCGGCAACTCTAGCCTTTAGCTCGGTGCGGATGTTGCCTGTAATCCATGGCTTCTGGTTGGGATATGTACAGCAGGTATATCTCACTAGTCACCCCCAAAGCCAATTCCTCCTTTGGCCGCCTTTCCTTCCAGTTCTCTGCTGCCAATGACTGGAACGAACTGCAAAAATCACTGAAGCTGGAGACTCATATCTCCCTCATTAGCTTTAAGCACCAGCTGTCAGAGCAGCTCACAGATCATTGCACCTCTACATAGCCCATCTGTAAATAGCCAATCCAACTACCGCATCCCCATACTGTAATTATTTATTTATCTTACACATTCATCCTCTGCACATCAATCACTCCAGTGTTTAATTGCTATATTGTAATTACTTCGCCACCATGGCCTATTTATTGCCTTACCTCCCTTATCTTACCTCATTTGCACATGCTGTATATAGACTGTTCTACTGTATTATTGACTATGTTTGTTTATTCCATGTGTAACTCTGTGTTGCTGTATGTGTCGAACTGCTTGCTTTACTCTTAGCCAGGTCGCAGTTGTAAATGAGAACTTGTTCTCAACTAGCCTACCTGGTTAAATAAAAGTGAAATACATTTTTAAAATAATTTACGGTCACTGTTGGGACGACATCATCAATGTACTTAATGATGAAACCGGTGACTGAGGTGGTATACTCCTCAATGCCATTGGATGAATCCCGGAACATATTCCAGTCTGTGCTAGCAAAACAGTCCTGTAGCGTAGCATCTGCGTCATCTGACCACTTCCGCATTGAGCGAGTCACTGGTACTTCCTGCTTTAGTTTTTGCTTGTAAGCAGGAATCAGGAGGATAGAATTATGGTCAGATTTGCCAAATGGAGAGTGAGGGAGAGCTTTGATGTGTCTCTGTGTGTGAAGTAAAGGTGGTCTAGAGTTTTTTCCCCTCTGGTTGCACATGGTAGAAATGAGGTAAAATGGAGTCGTTCAGCCACGACTCTGTGAAACTTAAGATATTGTAGTTTTTACAGTCCCATTGGTCTCTAATGGTGATCATCCAGTTCATTTTCCTGTGATAGAACAGGCTAATAGAACAGATTTTAGAGGCAGGTTACCCACTCGCCGACTAATTCTCACAAGGCACCCCGATCTCCACCCCCTGTATTTCTTGATTTTCTCCACGTGAATGACTGGGATTTGGGCCTGGTTTTGGAGAAGCAGTATATCCTTTGCGTTGGACTCATTAAAGAAAAATCTTTGTCCAGTTCGAGGTGAGTAATCTCTGTTCTGATATCCAGAAGCTCTTTTTTTGGTCATAAGAGACGGTAGCAGCAACATTATGTACAAAATAAGTTACAAACAATGTGAAAAAAAAACACAAAATAGCACCGTTGGTTAGGAGCCTGTAAAACGGCAGCCATCCTCTCCGGCGCCATTGTTTGTTTGGTTACAGTAATTGTTGTTTATGCTTTCAATATATTATTATTCCATTATTTTACCTGTTCTCATTGTCTGAGTGTGCACGTTGTTTGCAGAGCGCACAACCTATGCTATGCTTGTGAGAAACAAGTTTTGGTTCATTTCATTCCATTTTAGGCACCTTAAACAGCTAGCCAGCGAAATCTGTTTTTACATCCACTGAGAATGACAATAGTTCCTCAATGTATTTGAAATATCTTCCCAGCTCTCTCCTTTTCGATATCCACTCTGCCTGGAAGCGTAGCCCATGTGATTTCTTTTTATCAGGATTTTCTTCTTTTTTTTACCACTTTTTCATGGTATCTAATTGGTAGTTACAGTCTTGTCCCATCGCTGCAACTCCCTTACGGACTCGGGAGGGGCAAAGGTTCAGAGCCGTCCTCTGAAACACAACCCAGCCAAGCCACACTGCTTCTTGACACAATGCCCGCTTAACTCGGAAGCCAGCCACACCAATGTGTCAGAGGAATCACCGTACACCTGGCGACTGTGTCAGCGTGCATTGGCACCACAGGAGTCGCTAGTGCGCGATGGGACAAGTACATCCCTACCGGCCAAACCCTCCCCTAACCCAGAGGTGTGCCGCACCATGGATCTCCCGGTTGCAGCCGGCTGCGACAGAGCCTGGACTCAAACCAGGATCTCTAGTGGTATAGCTAGCACTGCCTTAGACCACTGCGCCACTCGGGCAGCAGGACATTTTCTACCTGCAGGCTGCAATGTTTATATGTGTTGGCTTTATAGGCTATTTTACATAGTTGGCAATGGCAATAGAAGTAACTTTTTAGGTTTGAATCATTGTAATTTAGATTTGGATATAATTTTAATTAACCACATGATTTTGAGATAAGAAAACATTATTATAAATTAAATGAAACTGTTCCACGAAAATGTGCATTATGAAAACCATAACTGAAAGGCAGATCGGTAGAAACGGTAAGATAAACGGTAAGGTTGCCGACTTCTTACACCAGCAACTTCAGGAGATTCACTGCAGAATCTGCAAAAGCCAGTTGGAGCAGGAGGAGGATTTGGGTCAGGTTACGTATTTTCTTTTGGTTATCTTGATCTCTGGCTCCCCCTTAGGTCATTTGTGTCTTATTTCATCAAACAGTGTGCTTAAAGAAGTGGTCACTTAAACCAACTGGTCGATCTCCAAGCCATTCCTACTTGATCAACAACTTGCGTTCCTATTTTTTTTATTTGTTTCGCGCTGTTGACAGTAGAAGCACTTGATTCAGCAGCCCTAGTGCCAGGAAGGCAAAGTTTTCCAATTTTGAACCATTTCATGTGTCCAAAGTTATTATATATTTATTTTTAATTTTTTAATTTAAGCTTTATTTAACTAGGAAAGTCAGTTAAGAACAAATTCTAATTTACAATGACAGCCAACCTCAGCTAATATGCTGGGCAAATTTGCTGGGCAAATTGTGCTCCGTCCTATGGGACTCCCAATCACGGCCGGTTGTGATACAGCCTGGAATCAAACCAGGGTCTGTACTGACGCATTTAGCACTGAGATGCATTGCCTTAGACCGCTGCGACACTCTGGAGCCATTCGGGAGCTATAGGCATTACCACTGGCCAATCAGATATCGCAGATCACCGTGTCTGCAGTTTCCTTGCGCCGTAGACTGCAAAAATAAGCCTATGGCCTCCAGCAATGTTGATAATGTGAGATTTCAAGACTTTTAAAACCATGACAAGAGAGAGCAAAGAGCTGCTGTTTTTATGAGTAAGTACATGTTTAAATTGTTATTCAGCACCGTCAACACGATAGCTTGTGATATTATTTGCTGCTTGTGTATTTTTTTATGTCAAGGAATATTTAACTTTCTCTGGTCATAGGAGAGAGTGAATGAGGCATAAATTGGTGCATGAGGCATAAGTAATGCAGTGTGACCTAAGTTTCGCCATCAGCTGGAAGACTGTGTACCTTTTTCTCAGCAGAAGGAGGGAGAGACGAGGGACGGTGAGTTGGGTGAGAGGCAACCTCGTCACTGCTCCCTCCTGCCCCTCAGACTGACCAGATGCAGGTCATCAAGCCAGTAAAAACAAAGCAAATGATTATGCTCACTCAGCTGTTCCTCACAAGTAATACAACACATGGTCTATTACCAGTGTGATCATATGGGGCGGCAGGTAACCTAGTGGTTAGGGCCAGTAACCAAAAGGTTGCTGGATCGAATCCCCGAGCTGACAAGGTAAAAATCGGTCATTTTGCCCCTGAACATGGCAGTTAACCCACTGTTCCCCAGTAGTCCGTCATTGTAAACAAGAATTTGTTCTTAACTGACTTGCTAGTTAAATTAAGGTTACATTTTTTATTACCTATATCTAAAACAAAATCCTGAATGCTCTGAGAAGAATAACATTGGCAGGGCAATTCAAGCATAATGTGGGCCTATATATAGCTTACTGCACAAACATTGTTGCTACTGAACTGTTTTAAATTGGTTATGTTTTTTAAGTCATGTTTTTAAAGTCAGGGTTTTAAAAAATCTGAGCGAAAGTGAGCCTGACTCAGAAAAGGTTGGTGACCCCTGGCTTAAAGCATCAGACAAGGTCAGTGCATATAGTTGATTTGATTCAAAACACATAGGGTGTGTCTGTATACGGAAAAAAGCATGTTTCAAAATGTTGACCAATCGATTGGTCGAAAGAACAGTCGACATTCGGTTGACCAAGTTATTTTTTTTGTCGGGGACGGAACATACTAGAACATACTAATTAAGGTATAAGCTGTCTCTCTTGTCGTGATGTGTGTTTTGTACTATATATATATTTTTTTATCCCTTCCCCGTAGGACGCCTTTTGCCTTTTGTTAGGCCGTCGTTGTAAATAAGGTTTTGTTATTAACTGACTTGCCTCGTTAAATAAAGGTTACATGAAATAAAAAATAAATAGGCCTAGCTCAGTTGAACACACAACAAAGCATGCAGCCTTGATAAACTCAGCCTTAATGAACGCAGCCTTGATGAGCACTGTGCTGATGAGCAGACCGACTCCTTTCTGAAATTTCCACATTGCACTGGGCCAATCAGGCTAATGAGGCTCTCACTTCCTCCATTCGAGCTAAAGTGGCGATTGATTGGTGGGTGGGAAGCCTTTACAGAGGGGAGAGATAATTGCTATGAATTGGGCAATCTGCAAACTCATTCACTTTTTCCCATCGTTTTGTTTACCGACATACCGGTCATTAGGGATTGACTCTGGGGGCTCCTGTTAACTTGTCAATGTCAAACATTTAAATGAAATATAAATCAGACCGCTGTAAATTATTCTGGGATAATTTGTCTGTCCGTTTTGGAGTGCTTCAGCATTGCAGTGGTTGCTGATGGTGGTCCGACCGAGCGGAATGTGTGTGTGCATGTGGGTCGACAGACTAACTTTCTAACTACAGTGTGGATACAGTTGGCCTACAGTAGAGAATTCACAGTTAGAGATACACTAACTAAAACGGACAGAAAAAGCCTGAAGTCACTACAGAAACCACAGCAGAGATAGCAGTCAGCTACAATACCTACAACCTCCAGCACACACGCACTGCTGGGTCGAGTGACTTACAATGGCTAGTTGAAATTTATATCTATTTTTGTTGTTGTGCATTTTGCTATTTGCCTCGACTCCTGCATGCTTTGTTGACTATGAACTTTCTTGTTTATTTCTTGTTTGTTCCCGCACTCGGGACTCTGATTCTCTATTGGTTACACAGACTTTTGGCCTCCCATCCTATTCTAACCACCTTTCGCCGCCTTTGTAGTCATGTTACCTGATAGAATTGCTGTATAATATGATCTTGTGGCCATCTAATGCACATTCACATGTCATAAATCAACACTGCAGATCTCTCCCTGTCCTCTGCCGTGCATTGATTGTATTACTGTTGATGATATCTGGAAATGTGCATGTACATCCTGGCCCATCTACAGCCCCAATTCTGGTTTCTGCTCTGATATCTGCTTCACAGATTTCTGCTCTCGTAAAAGCCTGGGTTTTCTGCATGTTAACACTAGAAGGTTATTACATAAAATTGATCAATGAAAGTGTGGGTTCATAGCTCCAATCCAGATGTGTTAGTCATTACTGAAAGAAAGAGGGTTTTGGATACTGATGTTAACCTTTCAGGTTATAACATTTTTCGGCAAGAAGATTTTCCAAAGGTGGGTGCGTGGAAATAATAACCAAGGATCACCTTCAGTGCTCAGTTGTCTCCACCAAGTCTGTCCCCAAACAATTTGATTTGCTGGTTTTAAGCATTCAACTTTCAAATAGCTCTTTGTTGACTGTTTCTGGGTGCTATGGTCTTCCATCAGCACCGGCCTGTACCCCACCAACTCTTGGCTCTCTCCTGGCCCCTTACACTAAGTCTGAATTTGTCCTGCTAGGTGACCTAAACTGGGCCATGCTTAAACCATCTGACCAAGTCCTAAAGCAATGGGACTCCCTAAATCTTTCTCAGATTATTACCAATCTCACAAGGTAGGACTTCAAACACCCAGAAAAGGCTACTCTCCTTGATGTGATCCTGACAAATAATCATGATTAGGTATCAGTCTGGTGTTTTATGTAATGACCTTAGTGTTCGTAATGGCTGCTCAGTGAAACGACCTGTCCTGATTGGTCATAGACGCTTGCTAAAAAACTTTAATGAGCAAGCCTTCCTTCATGAACTGGCCTCTGTAAAATGGTATAGAATCAGCTTGATCTCCTCTGTCGAAGACGCTTGGACCTTCTTTTTTAATATTTTCAGTGCTATTGTTAACAAACACGCCCCCATAAAGAAAATGAGAATTAAAAACAGGTTCAGCCCTTGGTTCGATCGTAATCTTGCAGAGTTACTCCACCTCAAGAATTGCATTTGGCGAAAGGCTCGGCACACGCATACTCAGGCTGACTAGCTCTCGTTCAGGCAAATGAGAAATAAATGCACTCAGGCTATCCAGAAGGCAAAAGTTAGTTACTTTAAGGAGCAGTTCCCTCTCTGTTGGTCTAACACCAAGAAGTTCCAGAAAACGGTTAAAGACCTGGAGAATAAAACCTCCTTCTCACAACTGCCCTTAATGTTGATGATCTGGTTGTTATTGACAAGAAGCACATGTCTGAGCTCTTTAATCACAACTTCATTAAGTCAGGATTCCTATTTGACTCAGCCATACCTCCTTGCCCGTCCAACATTTCTTAATCTCCCACACCTTCTAATACAACTTCCCCCAATGATCCTCCCTCTTTTTCCCCTGCCACGCTACAAAGTTTCTCCCTGCAGGCGGTCACTGAGTCCGAGGAGCTCCTTAAAGGTGACTCCAAAAAGCCATCTGAGTCAGATGGTTTAGACCCTTTCTTCTTTAAGGTTGTTGCTCCTATCATCGCCAGGCCTATCTCTGACCTTTTTAACCTGTCTCTCCTTTCTGGAGAGGTTCCCATTGCTTGGAAGGCAGTCACGGTTTGTCCTTTATTTAAATGGAGAGATCAAACTGATCCTAACTGTTATAGGCCTATTTCTATTTTGCCCTATTATTCAAAGGTGTTGGAAAACAATCCATCTCTGTCCATAAACCTGTCTGAACACCTCCAAAAACAAAGGCTGTGTGGTTTGGTAAGAAGAATGCCCATATCCCCACAGGTGTGATTAGGGTTGCAAAGGGATTGGAAACTTTCCGTTAAATTTCCAGAAAAGTTAGCTTATAACAGTTAACCTTTTTTGTGGGATACACATAAGGCAATTCTAGATATTGTGGCATATTTTGGTTAAACTATCCCCAATTCAATGGAATTGCAACCCTCTGCAATCACAGTGCCTTCTTCCATCACATGTACAGCTGATACTCAAGATCTTGCACACTAATGAGATGCTATTGAGCCCACACTACTACACTGTCTGAGCCAAGGACTACACACTTTCTGGTAAGTTTTGATTACAATACTGGGTGGGGTGAATATATTTTATGTGACATACTGTACATTATTTTAGTTAACTAATAAATAGTGGCCTACTGCAAAGTGTGTTTAAATCATTTCTAACTTGTTAACAATTTCTGCTAGTTCATTTTTGCTACCATGTGGGTGGTTTTAGCTTGCGTGAGCTTCTTAACTGAGGAGTGTTAATTCACCTGTTTCCATACATGTTTCATTTTAAAACATATATCTTGCAAAGGAGTTGTTTAATCTACCTGCTTAACTATTTATCTGTACATGGAATTGTATTTGTTTATTTTTTACTCATTGTTTCCTAATCTTTACAGGAAAATGCCACGGGCACTATCTGATGTGTGGAGACATTTCACTGCAGCTAGTGTAGAAAGAAAGGCTGTGTACATACGCAAATACTGTGTCAAATCATGTGAAGAATGCAACAAAGATGCAGAATCATCTGGCCAGGTGCATAAAGTTCCCTCAGCGCTCACAACAAGCAACCTCTGACAAAGTCCCTCTACTTCTATTCGAGGTGAAAATGATGAATCAGACACCGTATCGATAGCAACAGCTCATGATCCTCCTGGAATCAGGAATAATTTTTTTACTCAATGGAGGAACTTAGTCAGAGAAATGCTGATGAATGTCTTGCTCGAGCTGTGTACTCAACTTGTTCACCTCTGATGCTCACAGGCAATGTGTATTGGAAAATATTTCTGAATGTTCTTCACTCAGCATACACCTCTCCAACCAGACATGCGCTATCTACTTATTTGCTCATTTGCACGGATCCCTCCGGAACTTTCATTACGCACACCTGTCCCCTATTCCCGCTGATTAGTACGGATATAAGTGTGCCCTTTGGTTTCCATGGGGCTGTTGATTATTGTTACTATGTCCATTGGTGCATGTGAGTACCTGTGCTGTGTGTTTTGGGCATGCATGCCTTTGTGGATTGCGCAGATGATTACGGGTCTCGTCCCATGTGTTAATCATATTTACTTGAGGTACTCAAGGTACTAAGTTCTTTTGTTTGGGTTTCAACCCTGTGTTTTTGTTACGTGTTTGTTCGGTCTTTGTCCCCGTGCCTTTACAAGGCACGCCGTAATTTGGGCTTAATAAAAAAAACTATTACGTATTCCTGAGCCTGTCTCCTGAATCGTTCATGCCAACGTGACAGCAGAGTTCAACATAGTTCAAGTGAAGGTCAAGCAAATCATAGAGAAAGCAGACTGTATTGCAATCATCTCTGATGGGTGGTCGAATGTTCGTGGGCACGGAATAATTAACTACATCATCTCCACCCCTCAACCAGTATTCTAAAAGAGCAGAGACACAAGGAACAACCGACACACCGGTCTCTACATTGCAGATGAGCTGAAGGCAGTCATCAATGACCTTGGACCACAGAAGGCATTTGCACTGGTGACAGACAATGTTGCGAACATGAAGGCTGCTTGGTCTAAAGTGGAGGAGTCATACCCTCACATCACACCCATTGGCTGTGCAGCTCATACATTGAATCTGCTCCTTAAGGACATCATGGCACTGAAAACAATGGATACACTCTACAAGAGAGCCAAGGAAATGGTTAGGTATGTGAAGGGTCATCAAGTTATAGCAGCAATCTACCTCACCAAACAACGTGAGAAGAATAAGAGCACCACATTGAAGTTATCCAGCAACACACACCAGTGGTGTTGTCATCATGTTTGACAATCTCCTGGAGGGGAAGGAGTCTCTCCAAGAAATGGCCATATCACAGTCTGCTGATACGGACAGCCCCATCAAGAGGATCCTCCTGGATTATGTATTTTGGGAGAGAGTGGTAAGCAGCCTAAAACTCCTGAAAACTATAGCAGTAGCCATTGCATGGACTGAGGGAGACAATGTCATATCCTGTCTGATGTTCAGACTCTGCTTGCAGATGTAAGAGAAGAAATCCGTACTGCCCTGCCCGCTGTTACTCCAAGCAGAGAAAACTGCAGGTCTGAAATACATCAAAATGCATAAAGACTTCTGCCTGAAGCCCTTACACGCCGCAGCGTACATGTTGGACCCCAAGTATGCTGGCAAGAGCCTCCTGTCTGGTGCAGAGATCAACAAGGCCTATAGTGTCATCACTACTGTGTCTCGCCACCTTGGCCTGGATGAGGGCAAGGTTCTTGGTAGTCTGGTGAAGTACACTTCCAAGCAAGGGCTTTGGGATGCAGATGCAATATGGCAGTTGTGCCAACATATCTCATCAGCCACCTGGTGGAAGGAACTTTGTGGATCTGAGGCTCTTTCCCCTGTTGCATCCATCATCCTCCGAATCCCACCAACATCAGCCGCCTCAGAGCGTAACTGGTCCTTGTTTGGGAACACACACCAAAGCATGCAACAGGCTGACCAATACAAGGTTTGAAAAATGTGTGGCCATCTGGGCAAATTTGAGGCTTTTTGAGCCTGACAACGAACCATCCTCAACAAGGTTGGAAAGTGACAGTGAAGATGAGGCCTCAGAGTCTGATGTTCAAGAGGTGGACATTAAGGGGGTTCAGGGAGAAGACATGGAAGCCTGAGAGGAAGACAACCAAAGCTTTAGTTTCTAGACTATCATTTTACAGATGTTGAAAATGTTTTTGGGAGATGCGATGGATCATTGAGGATCATTCAATATTCCCATTCTTTTGTTGTTCAGTGAAATCATCCCATGTGAAGAGTCAACTCATTAAATTAAAGTTCAATTTGTAAATAACATTTCTTTTTCTATTGGAAGGATTTAATCATTTGCAATTATGTCTACTTATGACAAGGTAAAAGGTTAATGTTTCTGTCTCCATATGATATGGTAAATATTTCCAATGCAAAAAACATCTACATTTAAATGGTATTCATATTAATTTGCATATATTTCCATTAATTCCCATCTATTCCCATTAATTCCCACGGAAAGTTTCCCCATTATGTGCAACCCTAGGGGTGATCACTTAGAGCTTGAGGTTGCCATGTAATGCACATTCAAATGTCATAAATCAACACTGCAGGGCTCTCCCTGTCCTCTGCCATCATGCATTGATTGTTTAACTGTTGATGATATCTGGAAATGTGCATGTACACCCTACCTCATACAAGTACTTGGGAGTATGGCTAGATGGTACACTGTCATTCTCTCTGCACATATCAAAGCTGCAGGCTAAAGTTAAATATGGACTTGGTTTCCTCTATCGTAATCGTTCCTCTTTCACCCCAGCTGCCATCCTGCCCTGATTCAGATGACCATCCTATCCATGCTAGATTACGGAGACGTAATTTATCGATCGGCAGGTAAGGGTGCTCTCGAGCGGCCAGATGTTCTTTACCATTCGGCCGTCAGATTAGCTACCAATGCTCCTTATAAGACACATCACTGCACTCTATACTCCTCTGTAAACTGGTCATCTCTGTACCCATCGCAAGACCCACTGGCTGATGCTTATTTATAAAACCCTCTTAGGCCTCATTCCCCCCTATCTGAGGTATCTACTGCAGCCCTCATCCTCCACATACAACACCCGTTCTGGCAGTCACATTCTGTTAAAGGTCCCCAAAGCACACACATCCCTGGGTTGTTCGTCTTTTCAGTTCGCTGCAGATATCGACTGGAACGAGCAGCAACAACCACTCAAACTGGACAGTTTTATCTCAATCTCTTCATCCAAAGACTCAATCATGGACACTCTTACTGACAGTTGTGGCAGCTTTGCTTGATGCATTGTTGTCTCTACCTTCTTGCCCTTTGTGCTGTTGTCTGTGCCCAATAATGTTTGTACTGTGTTTTGTGCTGCTACCATGTTTTGTGTTGCTACCATGTTGTGTTGCTACCATGTTTTGTGTTGCTACCATGTTGTGTTGCTACCATGTTTTGTGTTGCTACCATGTTGTGTTGCTACCATGTTTTGTGTTGCTACCATGTTGTGTTGTCATGTTGTGTTGCCATGCCATGTTTATGTAGTGTCGTCTCTCTAGTCGTGATGTGTCTGTTGTTCTGTATTTATATTTTATTATTATCTACACCTGTCCCAGCAGGAGGCCAGCCAGCAACCAGTAGAGTAGAGATAGCAGTCAGTTATAACACCTACAGCCAGAGATATAGGCCAGCCAGCAACCAGTAGAGTAGAGATAGCAGTCAGTTATAACACCTACAGCCAGAGATATAGGCCAGCCAGCAGCCAGTAGAGTAGAGATAGCAGTCAGTTATAACACCTACAGCCAGAGATATAGGCCAGCCAGCAGCCAGTAGAGTAGAGATAGCAGTCAGTTATAACACCTACAGCCAGAGATATAGGCCAGCCAGCAGCCAGTAGAGTAGAGATAGCAGTCAGTTATAACACCTACAGCCAGAGATATAGGCCAGCCAGCAGCCAGTAGAGTAGAGATAGCAGTCAGTTATAACACCTACAGCCAGAGATATAGGCCAGCCAGTAGAGTAGAGATAACAGCCCTAAGTACAGTGTAGACAAGTAAGGAGGTAGTCTACCTGTGGGGCCTTTGCTGTAGATTACCTCCCTTCACTGAGAGGGAAGCAGTGGAAATCACTTTAACTCCCTCTGTGTGTGTGTGTGTGTGTGTGTGTGTGTGTGTGTGTGTGTGTGTGTGTGTGTGTGTGTGTGTGTGTGTGTGTGTGTGTGTGTGTGTGTGTGTGTGTGTGTGTGTGTGTGTGTTACAGTGTTTAGGCATTGAGGTTGAAACACACCTGCTCTGCTCTGCTCCTGTCTGTCTGTCTGTGTCTGCCTGTCTGTCTGCCTGTCTGTCTGTCTGCCTGTCTGTCTGTCTGTCTGTCTGTCTGTCTGTCTGTCTGTCTGTCTGTCTGTCTGTCTGTCTGTCTGTCTGTCTGTCTGTCTGTCTGTCTGTCTGTCTGTCTGTCTGTCTGTCTGCCTGCCTGCCTGCCTGTCTGTCTGTCTGTCTGTCTGTCTGTCTGTCTGTCTGTCTGTCTGTCTGTCTGTCTGTCTGTCTGTCTGTCTGTCTGTCTGTCTGTCTGTCTGTCTGTCTGTCTGTCTGTCTGTCTGTCTGTCTGTCTGTCTGTCTGTCTGTCTGTCTGTCTGTCTGTCTGTCTGTCTGTCTGTCTGTCTGTCTGTCTGTCTGTCTGTCTGTCTGTCTGTCTGTCTGTCTGTCTGTCTGTCTGTCTGTCTGTCTGTCTGTCTGTCTGTCTGTCTGTCTGTCTGTCTGTCTGTCTGTCTGTCTGTCTGTCTGTCTGCCTATCTGCATGCCTGTCTATCTGTCTGCCTGCCTGCCTGCCTGCCTGCCTGCCTGCCTGCCTGCCTGCCTGCCTGCATGTCTGTCTGTCTGGCTGTCTGTCTGTTTGTCCTGGACCGACAGGATTGGCGTTTATCTTGTATCTGAGCTACTGCTGCCACAGTGACAGTGAGGGTTCACCACGGCAACCAGGGGACTCTTATCTCTCACACCCCCTAAGAGGCTGGAGACCAGGGAATCTAATCAACGAGAACATTTAGCCCCTACCCATACCTCCCATAACTCAAACTGTCTGACAACAGGTAGTCTACATTGAGCTGTTGGTTTAATTTAAATCAAATAAATAAATACATGCAATTTAAAACAACTACAAAACTAAAAGCTTGTTGACTTTACCAGAGTATAGAGTTGGGCACCACACACATTCACCTCATCAGTCCAATGACAATTCACAATTCATTGCGTAATCCATCTTAATCAAATAGCCCATCAGAGACAATATATCCTCCCCTCAATCTCTTTCTCTCTCTCCGCTGAGGCCGGATGGAGTGATTGAGGGGTGTAAAGAAAAGGATGTTTTACCCTCCAAACCGCCCTCCTCCCCATCACTAAGACAGCTCTTAAGTGCTTGTGGGTTTTTATGTTTGCAGTGTTTTATAGGAGAATGCAGGAGCCAGCAGCAGTAAAGGGGTGAAGGGGTGGGAGTGGGTGGGGTGGGGGAGTTACTGTAAATCCAATCTTTATTGAGAACGACACAAACTACATAAACAGTCCTCCCCTATCCTCTCGCCCTCTCTACTGATCAATCAGCAGCACAGTGAATGAAGTGATGCTCGTGTGTGGTTCTGTGTGCCCCCCACCTCCCCTCCCCCGACCAAACTCTGGTTACCATAGTGACAGAGATACTCAGGAAAGGTCTCCTTGATCCCTCTCTCTGTTACTTCTTTCTCACTGTAGCTTTGTCCAAAATCCTACCCTATTCATTACATAGTGCACTACTTTTGCTGTGCACAATACTTGTGTCCACATTTGTCTGGCCAAAAGTACGGCACTATATAGGGAATAGGGTGCCATTTGGTTTGGGACACACCCTCAGTCAGCCAGTCTCGTTCCCTCACCTTGCTCTGCCTGTCCCCTTTCCTCCAGGGGTTGTTTACAGCTCTGTTTCACTTGTTATTCAGTGGCACTTTTCATAGAGAGAGTGGGACTCTATAAAAAGCCTTGTAAAAAAATTCAGGCTGCTGGCTCTGATGTTGGAGCCAACATGATGTTAATGAGAGATTAGTTATTCACACAGCACAACATCGGCGGCCATGATGTTTTATGACAGTTGACACTAAATGACCAATGAAGAAACATCATTTTCTATGCAAAACCTGATTATCAAGTAGCTATTTTGATGTTGGACTGGACACACCACACACTGTGATGCTAAAGGAATGCCAAACAAAGTACGGATGATTAAAGTCTAGCTATGATCACAAAGCAACTTCAGGCTGATATAGCATGATACACTTGACTTTACTGACATCTGGAGGTGGAAAGTTACACAACACACAAATGGCACTGAGAAACCAGTTTATTGTATCATATTAACTTATTTCTAAATTACACATAATAAATACAATTCTGATCAGTTAATACTATAGTTTAAAAAAGGCCCTAGGAGAGGCCCTGCAGACAGCCAGTAGGGCGATCTTTTGCTGGAAACTGAGAAGACCACAGGGTCAGGGGTCAGGGTGGTTAGTTCAACAACAGAAGTACAGCATAAGCATAAGCTCTTTATAAGCTCTCTGGGTGTCACTCTGAGTACAGTACAGTAGAGTCACACACACACACACACACACACACACAAAGAAGATACGGTTTTCAACAAACTCCCTGAGCCTTATTTCCCAAATTGGAGGAATTATAAATGTGGGTGGGTAATCAGGTTAACTGTGACCTGATTATGATGGGATCACGATAACGATAACGTATCAACCCTCAGGCCATAGCCTGTCTTGGTTAGAGTCAAAACTCTATCAGTACAATAATACTTCTCATTTCACAGTGATTTGTCGCATATAGAGTCCCGAGGCCTCAGAACATACACAATATGTTGTACTATAACAAATGCCACTTATTATTACTATAAGTAACGTTACCTAACATGTCATTCCTTTAAGTAGTGCTGTCTTACTTATTACTAGTATGTTACGTTATTACTAAGTAATGATTTGACTAAGTAACGCTATGTTATTAATAATTAATGTTGTCATGATTCAGTTTTTACTAGTAATGTTATGTTATTACTTAGTAACATAATAATGACCACTTCGCACCAGCGAATACACCTGACGATTTGCAACACCGAAAATATTCTAAATTTGGTGCACAACAATATCACTAGTATTAAAGTCACCACTACGGGAAAGATGACCAATGGCTATAAAACGTGAAGAGAGAGTTGATATTTAAAATGTCATGATGTGAGTGTGATACCGAAGTCAAACCGCCACAGAACTACAACGTCAGTTTCAGGTGTGTATTCAGCTCGGTAGTTAGTTTCGTTTTCGTTATATAAAGCACTTTTATTCAGTTTGAATACGGAGGAAGAAAAACTTGGCATGTGTAATTTTGCTGTAAACAATGACGCATGGAATGTACCAAATAGGAGGGGAGATGTATGACCTATATACAGCATGACCATAAAATTAATGTCTGTCTGTCTTGTTGTGTTATACGACACCATGCAGAGTATAAACAAACGAACTGTTCATATCGAGCTTACTGTTTCTCTGTCACTCTCACCACCCTCTACTGGCCAACAGCTAAAAATAAATCTTACTGTATAACGTAATTTGTAGCCTAATGACAGAGACTGGTGGAAAAGAAAAATAATGCAAATGTTACTTAGAATTCATCTCCCTTTTCTCATCTCCCTTTTCCTCATCTCCCTTTTCCTCATCTCCTTTTCCTCATCTCCTCTTTCCTCATCTCTTCTTTCCTCATCTGTTCTTGTACACTATTTATTTTGAGGTCAGTGACCACAGAGGAAACATGAGAAGGAGAGAAGAGGAAATGTATAACTGCCTTGCTTTAGCTTTTGAAGGATGTCTCAACCAAGTTTCAAAGCAGCATACCACCCTGCATCCCACTGCTGGCTTGCTTCTGAAGCTAAGCAGGGTTGGTCATGATCAGTCCCTGGATGGGAGACCAGATGCTGCTGGAAGTGGTATTGGAGGGCCAGTAGGAGGCAACCTTTCCTCTGGTCTAAAACAAAAATCCCAATGCCCCAGGGCAGTGATTGGGGACATTGCCCTGTGAAGTGGGTCTGTCTTTCAGATGGAACGTTAGATGGGTGTCCTGACTCTCGGTTGTCACTAAAGATACCTTATCGTAAGGGTGTGGCTAAATTCCCAATCTGGCCTTAATACCACCATGGCCATCTAATCATCCCCAGTTTACAATTGGCTCGTCCCCTCCCCTGTAACTATTCCCAAGGTTGTTGCTGTAAATGAGAATGTGTTCTCAGCCAACTTACCGGGGGTAATATAATAATGCCCCATACTCGTGAGTGTGTGTCCTTCAATTGTCAGGTACTGCAGGGTTCCCCAACTGGCAGGGTGCTTTTAATTGAACTTATATGGTGATTGGCATCACTTTCATAGTATTACCACGACAACCGGCAAAACAGTTGGTCTTTCAATCATCCACGTGTGTATAACTAATGAGGAGATGGCACGTGGGTACCTGCTTCTATAAACCAATGAGGAGATGGGAGAGGCAGGACTTGCAGCGCGATCCATGTCAGAAATTGGAATTTATTTTATTTTAGCCCTTGGCAACGCAGATGCTCGTTGGTGCAATAATTGAAAAACATAGATTCCTAAATTTATTTGGGTATTATTAGGGTATTATGCAAATGTGATATTTCATTTTTTATTTTATTTTTATAAATTAACAAACATTTTTTTTACCTGTTTTTGCTTTGTCATTGTGGGGTATTGTGTGTAGAGGGAAAAAATGGTTTAATCCATTTTAGAATTAGACTAACATAACAAGATTTGAAGGGGTCTGAGTATTTTCTGAAGGCACTGTATGGGATCGTATACAAATGTAAGCAAATTTTGAAATTATTTTGTTTTAGTTGAATATAACATCTGTTTGGGCTTCTTGCTGTCAATTTTCAGTCTACAAACTATTTGTAATTATTTTCCGGCCCCCTGACCATCTGCTCAAGAACAAATTGGCCCGCAGCTGAATCTAGTTGATGATCTCTGGCTTTACTGTTTGTAATCCCATGATGACCCCTCTCATCCCCAGACTTACACACAACCAATGAGACTGACATACGGTCGATATAACTGACACACACACACCCACACACACACACACTCACACTCACACTCACACACACACACACACACACACACACACACACACACACACACACACACACACACACACACACACACACACAGCTAAACTCAGTATCACTGTCACTCATACTTCCGGTGGCCGGAAACTGACAAAAGAGGAACAGGCTTTTTTGTCAGCACTGACACATGTACTACACATCATACCACAGCTCGAGACGCACGCCAGCAGAGAGACGTAGAGGGGAAGTGTCACAGGCAGGGTAGTTTGCAGAACAAGCAGAAGAAGGGGAAGAGGGTATTCTTTTTATAAAGTTGCCAGAATCCCCTGCATTTTGGACGGTGGAGAGGGTAAGATGCACCAGTGTGTAGCCTGTGTCAGATGACCTGTCTTGTGTGTGTGAGTGTTTTGACCCAGGGTCTCAGTGAGAGATAGAGAGAGGGGATGTAGGAGGATGGGATAGAGGCTTGGATGTGAACAGTATAGAACGGCAGTAGGCTTCTATTCTATTGATGGGCCAAAACTCTCACTCTCCTGTACTGTGAGTAGAACAAGACAACTAGTTAAGTTACAGAATGCTTAACCTATACCGTGTTGTTATTACTATACTTGACATGACACACACACATATGCACACACATACAGATGCACACACACACACATATGCACACACATACATATGCACACACATACATATGCACACACATACATATGCACACACACACACATATATGCACACACACACACACACACACAGTTGGATATTTGGGTGGACATTTGATGGTGGTGGGTAAGGTTGAGTAGTGTAGGGTTAGGTATGGTTGGGTTGGGTTGGGTAGGTTAGGGTTGGGTTGGGTAGGGTAGGGTTGATTAGGGTAAGGTAAGGTAGGGTTGGGTTGGGTAGTGTTGGGTAAGGTGGAGTTGGGTTGGGTAGGGTAAAGTAGGGTTGGGTAGGGTAGGGTTGGTTAGCGTAAGGTAAGGTAGGGTTGGGTTGGGTTGGGTAGGGTTGGGTAGGGAAAGATAGAGTTGGGTAGGGTAGGGTTGGGTTGGGTTGGGTAGGGTAAGGTTGGGTTGGGTAGGGTACGGTAAGGTTGGGTAGGGTAGGGGAGGGTTGGGTAGTGTAAGGTAGGGTTGGGTTGGGTAGGGTAGGGTAGGGTAGGGTTGGGTTGGGTAGGGTAAGGTAGGGTTGGGGAGGGTTGGGTAGTGTGAGGTAGGGTTGGGTTGGGTAGGGTAAGATAGAGTTGGGTCGGGTAAGGTAGGGTTGGTTTGGGTAGGGTACGGTAAGGTTGGGTTGGGTAGGGTACGGTAAGGTTGGGTAGGAGTGGGTAGGGTAAGGTAGGGTTGGGGAGGGTTGGGTGGTAGTGTAAGGTAAGGTTGGGTTGGGTTGGGTAGGGTACGGTACGGTACGGTAAAGTTGGGTAGGGTTGTGTAGGGTAAGGTAGGGTTGGGTAAGGTTGGGTAGGGTAGGTTGAGGTAGGGTTGGGTTGGGTAAGGTAGGGCTGGGTAGGGTAAGGAAGGGTTGGGTTGGGTAGGGTAAGTTAGGTTGGGTATTGTAAGGTAGGGTTGGGTAGGGTTGGGTAATGTAGGGTAGGGTGGGGTTGGGCAGGGTTGGGTAAGGGTTGGGTTGGGTAGGGTAAGGTAGGGTAGGGTAAGGTAGGGTTGGGTTGGGTAGGGTAAGGTAGGGTAGGGTTGGGTAGGGTTGGGTTGGGTAGGGTAAGGTAGGGTAGGGTTGGGTAGGGTTGGGTAGGGTAAGGTAGGGTAGGGTAAGGTAGGGTAGGGTGGGGTTGGGTAGGGTAGGGTAGGGTTGGGTAAGGGTTGGGTTGGGTAGGGTAAGGTAGGGTAGGGTAAGGTAGGGTTGGGTTGGGTTGGGTAGGGTAAGGTAGGGTAGGGTTGGGTAGGGTTGGGTAGGGTAAGGTAGGGTAGGGTAGGGTTGGGTAAGGTAGGGTAGGGTTGGGTAGGGTAGGGTAAGGTAGGGTAGGGTAAGGTAGGGTTGGGTTGGGTAGGGTAAGGTAGGGTAGGGTAGGGTAGGGTTGGGTAGGGTAAGGTAGGGTAGGGTAGGGTAGGGTTGGGTAAGGTAGGGTAGGGTTGGGTTGGGTAGGGTAGGGTAGGGTAGGGTAAGGTAGAGTTGGGTTGGGTAGGGTAAGGTAGGGTTGGGTTGGGTTGGGTTGGGTAAGGTAGGGTTGGGTAGGGTTGGGTAAGGGTTGGGTTGGGTAGGGTAAGGTAGGGTAGGGTAAGGTAGGGTTGGGTTGGGTAGGGTAAGGTAGGGTAGGGTTGGGTAGGGTTGGGTAGGGTAAGGTAGGGTAGGGTAGGGTTGGGTAAGGTAGGGTAGGGTTGGGTAGGGTAAGGTAGGGTTGGGTTGGGTTGGGTAGGGTAGGGTAAGGTAGAGTTGGGTTGGGTAGGGTAAGGTAGGGTTGGGTTGGGTTGGGTAAGGTAGGGTTGGGTTGGGTTGGGTTGGGTTGGGTAAGGTAGGGTTGGGTTGGGTAAGGTAAGGTCGGGTAGGGTAAGGTAGGGTTGGATTGGGTAGTGTTGGGTT
>NC_034188.2:16835327-16955327 GCF_002021735.2 Oncorhynchus kisutch | reverse complement strand
TCATTATGGGGTATTGTGTGTAGCTTGATGAGGAAAAAACTATTGATTACATTTTAGAATAAGGCTGTAATGTACTGTAACATCACCACAATCATGTACTGACATGTAACTGGCCTGTGTTGTCCCATTTCTAATGTGATGTAAGTATAACTTTGACTACCTCTCTCTTGTCATCTTCAATCCCCCCCCCCCCCCCCAGTACCACATCAACAAGCTGTCCCTGTCGGAGCCCCAGACGATGACCTCCAGTCCAGCCATGGATGACCTGGACTCAGCCCTACAGGGTCTGGAGGTCAAGCTGGATGGGGCAGAAAGCAGCCCCCAAGACATGCTAGTCAGAACATTATGACTCTTTATTCCACCTGACAGAAACATGTCCCACTACGTATTGCATTGTGAAGTCAAAATATATGTGTTTGTGAATATGTATTTCAGTTATGTATTTGACTTTAGATAAAAAAAAGTAGCCTCAGTAGAATGACATAAGATTTTATCCACACAGGGGAACAAGATGCCAGAATGATTTCCCATGCCTATTTGAAAAGTCAGACATGGAATCATTAGCATGTTACTTTGTCTTCAACACAGGAGAACCTGACTGCCCCAGAGCTGAATGATTATTTGAAGATATTCCGGTAAAAGCCGACATTTATGTGAAAACAATTCTGATTCCTCAATTACGTACTCTATATTTACAATGGAACACACCAAATTACACACACAAACATGCACAATCAGCACACCCACACCCACACACACAGCATCTGAAGCATAATAACAGTAATAAGTGTACTTCTGTATCAGGCCCAAGAGGTTGACTCTGAAGGGATACAAGCAGTACTGGTTCAAGTTTAAGGATGCCTCCATCTCCTACTATAAGAGCAAAGAGGAGAGCCTGGGAGAACCCATTCAACAAATCAACCTGAAAGGTATGAAGCAGACACTGAGGGAGAATCTCAATTGCATTTCCTTGATTTCTTGCATCCTCTCTCCTGGCCTCGTTCTCAAAACCCATTGGATGAGAAGGTCGGAGAAGGAATCAAGGAAATGCAATTGAGATTCTCCCTTAAATCCAATGTATTTTGTCTCTTTCACCTGCTTATACAAACAGTAAAATTACCTTTAATCTTTTTCAGGCTGTGAGGCTGCTCCCGATGTGAACGTCGCTGGACAGAAGTTCTGCATCAAACTTCTGATTCCAGCTCCAGAGGGCATGAACGAGGTCTACCTGCGCTGTGAAAATGTGGGTTACACACACATACACTGCCAGATACATGAGTAGTACATTTCTTACAATCTAAGATCCACGATAAGGTCTAAGATCTTGCCCATGATTGAAGAATACGTCGCTCTGTTTATCTTTCGCTCGCTCGCTCCCTCTCCAGGAGGAGCAGTATTCCAGGTGGATGGCAGCCTGTCGTCTGGCCTCTAAAGGGAAGAGTCTGGCAGACAGGTTGTTCCAGAGCGAGGTCCAGAGCATCCTCTCCTTCCTGGCCATGCAGCAGACCAACCCCAACACACACACCGATGACAGCATGAGCATCAACACACACAGCCTGGTCTCTCCACGCTACAGCAAGAAGTACAAGGTCAAACAGGTAACAAGAAGCGATGAACATCTTCATCATGTGTGTACCAATGATAAACCCTGATGAACTACATCATGATACACAGGTAACTGACAAAATAAAGGAAACATAAAGTGTCTTAATAGGGCGTTTGGCCAGAACAGCTTCAATGCACCTTGGCATAGATTCTACAAGTGTCTGGAGATCTATTGGAGGGATGTGACACCATTCTTCCATAAGAAATCCCATTAGTATGTGTTATGTTGATGGTGGAAAATATTGTCTCAGGCGCCCCTCCAGATTCTCCCATAAGTGTTCAATTGGGTTAAGATCTTGTGACTGAAACGGCCATGGCATATGGCTTACATAAGTTTTATTGGTGTTTACCTTGCCAAGAAAATACAACCCACACCATGAGAGCCGCCAGAACCTTAATTTACAAGTGTTTCCTTTATTTTGGCAGGTACCTGTATATCAAACACATTACAACTCAGTTGAGTCACTTGAAAGACTATTATACAGTGACTTGCGAAAGTATTCGCCCCCCTTGAACTTTGCGACCTTTTGCCACATTTCAGGCTTCAAACATAAAGATATAAAACTGTATTTTTTTGTGAAGAATCAACAACAAGTGGGACACAATCATGAAGTGGAACGACATTTATTGGATATTTCAAACTTTTTTAACAAATCAAAAACTGAAAAATTGGGCGTGCAAAATTATTCAGCCCCTTTACTTTCAGTGCAGCAAACTCTCTCCAGAAGTTCAGTGAGGATCTCTGAATGATCCAATGTTGACCTAAATGACTAATGATGATAAATACAATCCACCTGTGTGTAATCAAGTCTCCGTATAAATGCACCTGCACTGTGATAGTCTCAGATGTCCGCTAAAAGCGCAGAGAGCATCATGAAGAACAAGGAACACACCAGGCAGGTCCGAGATACTGTTGTGAAGAAGTTTAAAGCCGGATTTGGATACAAAAAGATTTCCCAAGCTTTAAACATCCCAAGGAGCACTGTGCAAGCGATAATATTGAAATGGAAGGAGTATCAGACCACTGCAAATCTACCAAGACCTGGCCGTCCCTCTAAACTTTCAGCTCATACAAGGAGAAGACTGATCAGAGATGCAGCCAAGAGGCCCATGATCACTCTGGATGAACTGCAGAGATCTACAGCTGAGGTGGAAGACTCTGTCCATAGGACAACAATCAGTCGTATATTGCACAAATCTGGCCTTTATGGAAGAGTGGCAAGAAGAAAGCCATTTCTTAAAGATATCCATAAAAAGTGTTTAAAGTTTGCCACAAGCCACCTGGGAGACACACCAAACATGTGGAAGAAGGTGCTCTGGTCAGATGAAACCAAAATTGAACTTTTTGGCAACAATGCAAAACGTTATGTTTGGCGTAAAAGCAACACAGCTCATCACCCTGACCACACCATCCCCACTGTCAAACATGGTGGTGGCAGCATCATGGTTTGGGCCTGCTTTTCTTCAGCAGGGACAGGGAAGATGGTTAAAATTGATGGGAAGATGGATGGAGCCAAATACAGGACCATTCTGGAAGAAAACCTGTCTGCAAAAGACCTGAGACTGGGATGGAGATTTGTCTTCCAACAAGACAATGATCCAAAACATAAAGCAAAATCTACAATGGAATGGTTCAAAAATAAACATATCCAGGTGTTAGAATGGCCAAGTCAAAGTCCAGACCTGAATCCAATCGAGAATCTGTGGAAAGAACTGAAAACTGCTGTTCACAAATGCTCTCCATCCAACCTCACTGAGCTCGAGCTGTTTTGCAAGGAGGAATGGGAAAAAATGTCGGTCTCTCAATGTGCAAAACTGATAGAGACATACAAAGTATTAACTTAAGGGGGCTGAATAATTTTGCACGCCCAATTTTTCCGTTTTTGATTTGTTAAAAAAGTTTGAAATATCCCATAAATGTCGTTCCACTTCATGATTGTGTCCCACTTGTTGTTGATTCTTCACAAAAAAATACGGTTTTATATCTTTATGTTTGAAGCCTGAAATGTGGCAAAAGGTCGCAAAGTTCAAGGGGGCCGAATACTTTCGCAAGGCACTGTACCTCCCTCTAACCCCACATAATATAACCTTGACCCTCTCTCGCTCTGGCCATGCCCAGTTGACCCCTCGTATCCTGGAGGCATATCAGAACGTGGCTCAGCTCTCCCTGACCGACGCCCTCCTCCGCTTCCTCCAGATCTGGCAGGCCCTGCCAGACTTTGGAATTTCCTTCGTGGTGGTGAGGTAAGGAGGATCTGACAACCCAGTGTATTACATGTTTCACAGCGAGGCTAGTCTCGGTACCTAGAACCAAATATTGCGTGCACTAGCTAGGCAGATACCTCAATTTACATTTATGTAAAGTCTATCACCAAAGATTAGTGAGAGGCTAACTAAGGGCTGGTCTAATGATAAATTGTTGTGGTGAAGTTGCATCTAGTGGCTGGTCTCTGACCCGTTTAGGTTCAAGGGCAGCAGGAAGGACGAGGTGCTAGGCATCGCCCCCAACCGTCTGATCCGTATCGACCTGGGGGTGGGAGACGTGGTCAAGACATGGCGCTACAACAACATGAGGCAGTGGAACGTCAACTGGGACATACGACAGGTGACCTGACTCGTCAATCAAACAATCAATCAAAATGTTCAAATTTTTCTGCACATAATCTTCTTTAGTAATCTACATCGCCAAATACACACTGAACACTGTCTCTGTTACCCTTTTTTATGGTCATTTAGCGTTTTCTCATCTTTTCTGGGTGTGTGTGTGTTACGAACTCTCAGGTGGCTATAGAGTTTGATGGGAACGTGAACATGGCGTTCAGTTGTGTGACGGCTGACTGTAAGATCGTCCATGAGTTCATTGGAGGCTACATCTTCATGTCAACACGCAGCCGCGAGCAGAGTGACACGCTCAACGAAGAGCTCTTCCACAAGCTGACAGGGGGCCACGAAGCTCTGTGACACTCTCAACCCCCACCCCTCCCAGTAATATACAGCAGCTATAAGCCCAAGGAGCAATCTATACATCAGATACACCAGTGGACAGTTTGAGTGTTTAAGGGTGCGCCTGCAGCAGCCTTGAAGAGAAATGACAACCAGTCCACCCTGGGACCCTAAAAGACATGCAGTTGCTTGTTCAATAAACCAAGGAAGAGTTGACCAATGAATATAGTCTAATAGAAAATGATTAACAATGTAAAGAATTGTCAATTCTGAAATCCAGAATTAAATATGTTTATTGACATATATAAAACAGTGACAGGTGTTTTAATTTCCAGATGAGGCATTTGGCTTGATGGTTGTGTCCTTAAGAGTATGGTGGCAGAGTTTCCTGAAATGTGACTGACGGCACATGAAGCCGCAGGCAGTGTGTGTGTCTCTGTGGAGCAGTTGAGACTGTCCGTTGGCAAACCCACAGCTTGTGCCTGCTGGTTCCCATCTGATAGCATCCTCTGTATCTTTGTCATGTGACAATATTATCAGGAATACCAGTCAGTCTCTGTGCCTGTACTGTGTCCTGTATGGTATTAGAGCTGTTGTTGAGGGTGTTTTCAGTCTCAGTCTTATTCACCCAGAGTCTTCAGGGTTCTGGTCCCGAACAGTATTGGATACCATGGAAACAGTCTAGACAGAACTGGAAATCAACAGCCGTCTGGTGACAAATTCAGCCAAGTCTTTACCTCCAAAGCACAGATAACCATCTTCACCTACTCCAGTGGCAGAATACTCTCTGAAACAGAAGATTTCTATAATTTGTCAATATTCACTTCCCTCTCATCTAACATCATTCTCTTCATGAGTGTGTGTCGTGGGTGAGGTATTCACGTGTGGGTATTAGTTTTAGGGCACGGCTGAAGTATCGGGGAAGTAGTTTCCCCTCAGTGTCCCCAGGTGTCAGCAATACACCGTTCTCCGACCAGAAGAACTGGATACCCTCTGCAGAAGAAACAAAAACACACAGAGGAAAATACTCATGCATTTAGACATGAGAGCACTACAATGGCAACACTCTGCTACTGTAAATTACCTCGTTTGAGCTTACCAGACAATGCTTTGGGGACGTCAATGAATATGGCCAAGTCACAGTCTCTCCTCATGCCTGGAGCAAAAAGATACAGACATCAAAACGAAGCCCATCTATGACAGGCTCTATGAGAAGTTACCCAGACCCAGATTAAGCCAATTCAGGGACTAAAAGCACTTTAGGAAATCCTTTATTGAACATGCTTTTAAATCCAGGAGTAGGCTATGATCCAGGAGTATTTCAGCCAAAATACTTTCACAGTGCTTTCTCCCCCATCTCCCTTACCGCTGATGACCCCGTCCTCCCCCGGTAGGCCCAGGGCCAGGTGTATGTGTGTTCTGTTCATGCGGCTGAGGCCCTCGGAGCGGATGGAGGGCCAGAGGCGGAGATAGGAGCCATGGATTCCCTCCCTGGGACAATCAGGAGAACGAGGCTGTACAGCCTTCAGGTCCAGATCACACACCTGCCCAGACAGACAGACACACAGCAGACCCTTACTACTGAAACTAGACCTGGCACTGTTTAGCCATTGTTTATGACCCCGTCATGCTCCACCTAGGGATGCATCAGAAATGGCACCCTATTCTCTATAGTGCACAAGTCTTGACCCTAAGTGGGCTGAGCTCTGGCCAAAATAAGTGCACTATATTGGAAATAGGGTGCCCTAGATATTTTTCCTACCTGCACAGAGTGTCCCTGATTGGCTCGGATCTGCAGCCGTCGGTTCTCAGGGTGAGGGCGGAGCTTGAATCGCTGCTTGTCATTGGTGGCCACAACTCTCTCCACATCCTCCAATGAGAAGGCGTGGAACTGTGCATGAGCCAGTAGGTCCTCCACAAATAGGAAGCCATCTAGGGACAATGAGGGACAGCATTATTATTCAGACCTAAATGAGGAGTACAGATTGTAGATTACACATCATGTTATTTATGCAGCAATATGAAATGCTGGTACAGTGGTAACTATTATAAGATAGACAAAATGCAGCCAAATAAACTGCTTTTATACCAGGATTCATGTGAAGTCCCATTTGATTGGCTCCATGGCGCAGGGCAAAGGACAAAGACTTGGAGAGGCGGACATCCTTGTCCTGAAAGGCAACACATGCACACAGGTTGTGACCCACGTTAAAAAAATACTACAGTATAGTATGGTAAATACTATAGTATTCACTGTAGTGTTTTTGCAGACTTTAGTCCAACAATACTGTAGTGTATACTGTAGCAATTACTGTATAAATACTCCAGTAAAATAAAACTTTAAGTATATACTATAGTGATGACTGTAGTGTTTTTGAAGATTGTGGTATACTGTAGTATTTACGCGTACATTACTGTAGTAAAGGGGTGTCGAACTCATTCAAATCAAATATATCCATCGTTTTTGAAATGTTCGATGTGCCTTAGCGAGCTGGACAGTCAAGAAACTGTATCAATCAATATAAGTTCAAATCAAATCAAATGTTATTGGTCACATACACATGGTTAGCAGATGTTAATGCGAGTGTAGCGAAATGCTTGTGCTTCTAGGTCCGAGAATGCAGTAATAACCAACAAGTAATCTAACCTAACAATTCACAACAACTACCTTATACACACAAGTGTAAAGGGATAAAGAATATGTACATAAAGATATATGAATGAGTGATGGTACAGAACGGCATAGGCAAGATGCAGTAGATGGTATTGAGTACAGTATATACATATGAGATGAGTAATGTAGGGTATGTAAACATATAAAAGTGGCCTTGTTTAAAGAACAAAATACTGCATAGATTCCTAGGAACGCGAAGTGAGGCGGCCATCTCTGTCGGCGCCGGAAATCAAGTTCATTGTCATTTCTACAGTTTTGGCCCGTATGTTCGACATCCCTGCTATAGTAGACCTATTTACTATAGTGTTGTTGTTTTATTATATTTGACATAGAAGTGGAAGTTTTCTCCTTCAGGGAACCTACTGGAGAAAAACTAAAACAGCTAATTTTCCATAACCTGTAGTTAGGCCAGGGGTCTGACTCAGAGCTTCTGCACTTTCTATAACCTGTAGGGAAAACAATATCTCCAGATGCTTTCCAGTACCCTGCTACTAGCTATAATATAATTGGAGAAGGAATAATGCAATATATAGAAATAGGGTACTAATATCTGTATATCGCAATATATAGAAATAGGGTACTAATATCTGTCTCTCTCCTCTTACCTCTACACGATTACCTCGCCTCCCCCTTCCTCCACGTCCTCTTCCTCCACGGTCCATTTACAGTTATTTCTGTCGGTTTAACGTGGAATGGATCTCTCTCAACTCTCATTACAGTAGGCTACACAGCAAGGCAAGCTACCACAATGATTCAAATGGTATGGTGCCCGACATGCCTAATAAACATGCCAATTGCCATGCGTACTAAAGATATGTTCGCACATTCAAAGCGCAATGTTGAATGTTCGCAAGTAAGCACAATCAACAACTGTGGTCGTACAACTCACTGGCAAAATACACATTTACATATATGGTAAAAACAGAACGAAATGTAAACAAGCAGGCACATTCCACTTCCACTTTGTTCAGACTCCAACCAGTAGGTGGCAGTAAGTTACTTTATCTCTTTGTTTTGTGTCAATAAAGCCAGGATAGAGGCTACGTCTTTAGCAGGTAAGAATATATTGTAGCAGCTGGCCAATGATTGAGTGAAATATAACAATCATGTTTCTAACTACATTTTGGTACATGTCCCTATAAAGCCTTTATGAAGTGATATGAAACGTTTATTTAGAGATGTACGGGCTAATATTTTCATAATTCAGTGTCAGCAAGCTAACAGTTAGCTGGCTAACATTGGGCCAGCTAGCATCAAAACAGCTGTAAACATTCAAATACATGAATCACTCATGTTTATCGCGCACTTACTCGCTACTAAGAACCTGTAATGTTTTCTAGTTATGAACAACAGTGCTTGGTGTGTAGCTATCGAAAATGACTGATCGTTATGTCTTGCCTGCAGCGCTTGTTGGGAAGAGAAGCATGAGGGGTTTCTTGCCTTCAACAAGCATACAACCAATGCCTGACGACTAAGGTCGGAAGCGATAGCCTTTTTTAGAATCCAAGAGTTGAATACTTATACACTCGTCTCTAACATGTAACGTTAGGCTCAACGTTCTGTATATGGTTGGTATTTCCGGTTTTTATTTTGAATAGTGATTATGGTTGAGCCTAACCGAACCACAAAGCTGATTGCAAGGACACGTGCTTTGGTCGACTATGTTCGGTTACGTTCTGCTATTGTTGACATATTGTGCATCACCTCCACTTACATGAAGAGATTGAAAATACAATTGACAACCTACCGGTGTCGCAAAAAATTGGGTAAACAACCCTTTCTTGTGGATACCCTGCCTCCACCTCTTACCGCCCCAAAAGGACCAACAGCATATACAACCGGTAGAGTAAGTGTAAATTTCATTTTATTGGCCTGTAGAGACTACTGCATTTTTTCTAGAGCGACTTCAGTCAGACTGATAATAACCATGGCAAGTCTGAGTTCTCTGAAGTATATGGATTTTAAAAGTATAATTTTTTTAACCTTTATTTAACTAGGCAAGTCAGTTAAGAACAAATTCTTATTTTCAATGACGGCCTAGGAACAGTGGGTTAACTGCCTGTTCAGGGGAAGAACGACAGATTTGTTGTCAGCTCGGGGATTTGAACTTGCAACCTTCCGGTTACTAGTCCAACGCTCTAACCACTAGGCTACCCTGCCGCCCCGTGTGATGGAGCACACTAACACTTCAGTAGGTGCTTCACTGGTTCTTTGTTTCTTACATGTCATCCTATCCATCAGACTCATTCTCCTCTCTCTCTTCCTTCTCTCCTTCCGATGTCCCCCTCCCCTTTCTCTCTCTCCACAGACATGGAGTTCCCCCAACACTCCCTGCAGCTTCTGTCAGGTCTGCGTTCTCAGCGTCAGCGTAGGTTCCTGTGCGACTGCACCGTCCTCGTGGGTTCCTCCCGTTTCCTGGCCCACCGGGCTGTCCTGGCCTCCTGCTCTCCATTCTTCCACATGTTCTACTCCGATCCCCCTGGGTCCGCTGGTGCTGGCGGGGCCAGCTCAGTCACGCTGGACGGGGATATCGTGACAGCAGCGGCGTTCGGTCTGTTGTTAGACTTCATGTACGAAGGCGTGCTGAGGTTGGAGACCCCTCCCCCAGCAGAGGACGTGCTGGCGGCAGCGAGCTTCCTCCACATGAACGAGGTGGTCCGGGTGTGTAAGAGACGGTTACAGCACCGACCACCACCGGCTGAGGCAGACAGCACGCGCCCGGAGGAGAGTGGAGTGGCAGCAGTGGGCGGTAGTGGACCCGGGGTTGGCATGGCAACAGGAGCTGCCAAAGCGGTGGCTGTGGCAATGTCAGTGTCTCAGTCTGCATCAATGGCGTTGCAGAGAAGCCAGTTGGGCTCTTCTACAAGGTCAGAGAGGAGAGTGGAGGTTCCAGCGCACGCTCCTCTGAGTCCGGACATGGCCGACACCACCCAGCCTGGCATGGACCACGCTCTCACTCATGTGGGTGAGCTGGTTACCCTCTCCTCCGGTCCCTCTCTCCGACTGGGGGGTCTGAGTCAGGGAGAGGGTCAGGGAGGCTCGGCCCTCTGCAGCCCCTGCAGCTCCACAGAGTCATACAGTCACAGTAGCCACCAGCGCCAGCCCTCTTCATCAGCGGCATCACCAGTGGTACCTGTGACCCAGACTGATGGCTCCAGCTCCATGGTGGGGATACTGACCCAGTCTGACCACAGCAGCTCCTCCAGTCCAGAACATGACAGCCATAACCCTGTCTCTGACAACAAGAGCACAGTCATCACACCAGGCATGCAATGCCAGCAGCATGGTCTCAGTATCAACACACACCCTCAGATTAGAATACAGCATTCACTGTCACTACACCTCAACTCACCTCCCAACCTGAACCTTGTAACCCATCAGGGCCAAACCTCGACCCTGTCCAGGCCTGAAGGGCTGCAGCATGGGGGGTCAGAGAGGGAGAGCAGGGAGGTTAGTGAACACTCTAACATGGGGACTGTGGGAGTGGAGGAGCCCCTGGCAGGGAGAGGAGAAGTGGAGCAGGAGGATGGGGTGAAGGTAAAGGTGGAAGCCATAGTGATCTCAGATGAGGAGTTTGAGGAGATGGAAGGAGTGGTGATGAGGAGAGGAATAGAGGGGAGAGAACGAGGGATGATGATGGAGGTAGAGGACAGGAATGACTTTGATGATGATAACCACAGAGATGAACTGAATAACCCCCACTTCCTCCCTTTTCACCCCCACCATGCCTTACTCCAGATGACCCACTCCCACCCCTCTGAGCCTCTCTCCTTCCCTCTCTCCCCCTCCGGACCCGGCACCACCTCCTCTGACGCTCCCCCTTTCCCCTCCTCCCTCTTCCCCTCTGTGGGCCAACATTCTGACCAGCCCGTCTACTTCCAGGATTCCATGGGGAACTATGTTGAGGACGTCCCCACGTGCAGCGTCTGCGGGAAGACGTTCTCGTGCGCGTACACCCTGAGGCGACACGCCATTGTGCACACGCGCGAGCGCCCCTACGAGTGCCGCTACTGTTACCGTAGCTACACGCAGTCAGGTGACCTGTACCGCCACATTAGGAAGGCTCATGACTCCAGCCTGCCAGCCAAACGCAGTAAGGGAGACACTGAGGAGGGCCAGCCTCCACACAGCTAGCTGTATACTTCTCCATACTAAAGAGAATGAAACATTATTTATGCCTTCCCCCTTCCAACACCAGACATCCTGGTCTTGCATGTCCGATCTGGGATACATTCAAAATGACTTTCCAAATGGTCTGGAAAATGCCAGAGGCCCAGACCTAGTGCCCAGACCTAGTGCCCAGATCTAGTGCGCAGGTTGAGGGAGGATTTAGAGCGTGTCACCCAGATGTTTCCCTCCACCAGGATGATCTTTTCAGACCTAATGTTGAGACAGGTGGTGCAAGCCAGACATGCACATGCCCGGGAATGAGCAGACCTGGCACTTGGTCAACTAGCTGGGTCTGCATTCCTGAGGGACAGGGGCCAGTGGTGTTTTAGCTATTTTAAATGGGACTTTCAGGACTTTTGTCTTTTACACATGTATCTGTACCAGATGTCTTACTATGACCTCAGTGCCAAAATAATTTGTGTACTGTACTACAGGTAACTGCCAAAATATAGAAACATGAGTAAATGAGAGACAAAGCATATTAAAAGCAGGTGCTTCCACACAGGTGTAGTTCCTAAGTTAATTAAGCAATTACATCCCATCATGCTTATGGTCATGTATACAAATTCTGGGCAGGCCATTATTTTGGCTACCATGGCCATGCCCCCATCCACAGGCGCGAGTGGTCACTGAATGGTTTGATGAGATGTAAACCATATGCCATGGCCGTCTCAGTCACCACATATCAACCCAATTCAACACTTATGGGAGATTCTGGAGCAGTGCCTGAGACAGCGTTTTCTGCCACCATCAACAAAACACCAAATGGAATTTCTTGTGGAAGAATGGTGTTGCATTCCTCCAATAGAGTTCCAGACACTTGTAGAATCTATGACGAGGTGCATTGAAGTTGTTCTGGCTCGTGGAGGTCCAACGCCCTATTAAGACATATGGTGGTGTTTCCTTTATTTTGGCAGTTACCTGTATGTTATAATATATTCTAGATTGAAATCGGCAGTTGTCAAGGGTACAGTTTTTGTCAACACTAATAGCATAATTGTCTGATACTTCTATATAGAAATCTCCATTGTTGCCAACTTTCACGATTGGACGAGTATCGTTACTACTTCATTGCTGTGAATAGAACACGGACAGTTCTTCAGTCCAACATATTGAGACTTTTCCTCCCATTGGAGTACTGTTCAATAAATGACTTCAACAATTACAATGGCCTATAATATGAGTAGAATTGTTGACAGAAATAGACAACAAAAAGAACATGGTACAATAGCTACAGAGGTCACAAGAAGCAGCAAGCACAATTCACCCCATGGATCTGTAAAAGATAGACACTGTCCATTACAACACTAGGGACTGTAAGGAGTATTCTACCCATTGTCTGGCCATTATTCCTATTTTCACAAGCTAAGCAATGGCTACTGAACTCAACCAATGTGTTGAGGCAGTCTTTGGGCTGCAGCAGGAAAATGAGGGTAGAGAAGGCATTGATCTTTGCTTTGGCCTCTTCCATGTCAGTCATCCACTGGCATGTGTATCTGTCAAAGATGAATCATGTGTTATTCCCCATGGGCCACATATGGTAACGCATGCTAATGGTCCTCTTAAAACAAATTCTTGTTTTGCACACTCACCACTTTTGCCAGATCCTGCCAGGTCATTGCCATGACGATGCCGTCATCAGAGTTGGGTGGAGTCCTGAGGTTCCCGTAGGTGATGTTATGGAACACTGAGGACACCTTCACTGTACTGTGCTGGATACACACATTAGCTAACATATAACATTACTGTAAGTGAGTGAAGAGTTTAAATATGCAGCATGGTGTTGTACAGATAGACTACATCCAGTTTGCAGAGTAGAGTGTTGGAGGCTATTTTGTAAATGACATCGCCGAAGTCAAGGATCAGTAGTCAGTCAGTTTTACGAGGGTATGTTTGGCAGCATGAAGGATGAAGGATGCTTTGTTGCGAAATAGGAAGCCGATTCTCGATTTAATTTTGGATTGGAGATGCTTAATGTGAGTCTGGAAGGAGAGTTTACAGTCTAACCAGACACCTAGGTAGTTGTCCACATATTCTAAGTCAGAACCATCCAGAGTAGTGATGCTGGACGGGCGAGCAGGTGCGGGCAGCGATCGATTGAAGAGCATGCATTTAGTTTTACTTGCATTTAAGTGCAGTTGGAGGCCACGGAAGGAGTGTTGTATGGCCTTGAAACTCGTCTGGAGGTTTGTTAACACAGTGTCCAAAGAAGGGACAGGTGTATACAGAATAGTGTCGCCTGCGTAGAGGTGGATCAGAGAATCACCAGCAGCAAGAGCGACATCATTGATGTATACAGAGAAAAGAGTCGGCCCGAGAATTGAATGCTGTGACACCCCCATGGAGACTGCCAGTCTCATCCCCTTTATTCTCATATTCTCCTTGTGTTCTCCCATTCCCTTTTCTTCCTCAGCCCCCCCCCCATCATGTTCAATTTCCTCCTCTCCTGTTGCTCCCACCTCCATACTGAGTCAGACCAGACTCTCCTCTTTTCCTGTTGCTCCCTCCTCCATACTGAGTCAGACAAGACTCTCCTCTTTTCCTGTTGCTCCCTCCTCCATACTGAGTCAGACCAGACTCTCCTCTTTTCCTGTTGCTCCCTCCTCCATACTGAGTCAGACCAGACTCTCCTATTCTCCTGTTGCTCCCTCCTCCACAGTGAGTCAGACCAGACTCCTCTTCACCTGTTGCTCCCTCCTCCATACTGAGTCAGACCAGACTCTCCTATTCTCCTGTTGCTCCCTCCTCCACAGTGAGTCAGACCAGACTCTCCTCTTCTCCTGTTGCTCCCTCCTCCATACCGAGTCAGACCAGACTCTCCTCTTCTCCTTTTGCTCCCTCCTCCATACTGAGTCAGACCAGACTCTCCTATTCTCCTGTTGCTCCCTCCTTCACAGTGAGTCAGACCAGACTCTCCTCTTCTCCTTCTGTGGCCTCCATGTCATTCTCTCTTACTTCTTTCTCTCTGGCTACTTCCTCCCTATGACTCCCTGACTCAATTTGACTTATTGACTCCCCCTTTTGACTCATTGTCTATGCCCTATGACTCCATGATTCCTGATTTGACTTGATTCCTCCATTTGACTCACCAACCGCTCCCTATGACTCAGGGACTCCTACTGTTTGTCTTGCTCTTTGCCTCCGATGTCCCATCATTCTCTTAGCTTTGTACCACAGAGGCAGAAGATACTGAAGCCTCAGCAATAACCACCTCCCCGGATCCTGCAGAGGACCTGTCTGTTGCACTATGCCCTGCTCTTCCTCCCTCCCTCCTCTTCCTCCTCTCCCTGCTGCTGACGCTGTCTTTACTTTGCTTGTGGAGCAAGAAGACTTTCAATATCATCATCCTCATCTGTAACGGGATCTACAGACCATGAATACCCCTTCAGGGTTCTGCTGCTCGGTCCATGTCCACTTGACAGATGCACTGCACACACACAGATTTGAGTTCAACAATTACATTTAACAGTCAGCTAGGGCCAGTGTGGCCAATGTTGACACTTAGCTTGGGTTTAGTTGCTGGTACATTGTTAGTTAGTGTACAGTTGAGCAAGTTTAGATTGTATGAAGCAATGGTTCTTACCTGGTTTGATGTCCAGCTCATGTGCCAGATCGCTGCTCTTCTCTCTCCACAAGGTTACTCTGCAGCTTCATCTCACTGTGGGGAGGAGGACACGACAGAACAGAGCTATTGAACATGCTCTGATTTATTTTATTTCCTGTGCTTCCTGACATGGATTATTCCATAATACCCTAGTGGTGGACAGACACTGTCCTTTTTCTGGTAGCCTGCCCTACAGTACAGTAAACAAAAATGGATTGTCTCATAATCAAAACAACAATGTTGAAAAAGCAAATTGACCAACAAATAAAACAACCTTTCATGTCATACTAGTACAAGTCACAGCAATCATTCAACCCCTGTATTAACTCAAATGAAATGAAAGTTTTATATGAAATGATGATTGACAGTTCTCTCGCTCTCACCTCTGTAGCAGAAGTTCTTGTCCCTGTTTTGTATAACCACCTCGGTTCTCCCCGACACCGTCCATATACCAGGTAGACATCATTTCTCTTTCACTATGGGCATGACAGGGACCACAAAACTTTTGAAATTAAAGGCTCACAAGCACAGCCTGGGATTAACATGGATTAAGGGTTGGTTGTAATTGCTCTCTTTTAAGGGGAGGAACAGGGGGCATATGGACCTCACTGTCGTCACAGATGAATTGAGGAATCCTATCTTCGCTGTCATCACCATCTATGAGTAAGAAAATATATGGAAGATATAACGTTACACTAATGAATAACCTCCATAAAATTTAAGTCATGTAATTTGAATATCTAATAGTCAATCATTAACTTTCATATTTAGGACAGTTTATCTTAATGCAAATGCACAGGACTAATTATAATCAGAGAGGAATACAACTTTGTTGTAGTACAGTCCTTTAGTAATTTCACACGGAACATGGCCGCGATACCTATAGATATGGGGGACGTATTTTCATGTAACACTGGCTACACTGACAGCTCCACTTCCTTTGAAATGAAGGGGCATCAACACTTGTTCACACACCGATTTTTCTTAATGACAACAGTCATGTTATAGTCAGTTTACATGTTGGTAAAAGGAGTAAGAATTGTCCGTAATCACTTAATCGCTAACGTCAACATCAGATCTCAAACATGATACGTGTAAATCTGTGAAAAACGTCCCCCTTCTTTCACCTGTCAGCTATAATCCTGTTAGATAAAATCACATCAGAGCGGCGGAAACAAGGAAGCATAGAGGACACAAGACTGAGAAGGCACCATGACATGGTTAAGCTTCGATGGTCGGTTGTGGGATCGCGTGGAGAAGACGTGACGCTACCTGCCCATCGTTCTGAACACCGTTCTCGTGTTCTCCATCACCGAGGAGGTGAGTTACCTGGTCCTGGTCGAGGCGCCGCTCCAACTGGACCAGAACAAGACCCAGTGGTCTACTGTGTGGAAGACTGCACCTCCTCGCGCAGTACTTCATGTTGGGAAATATCACATGGAACGCCTCGTTGTTTGTGAAAACCAGGCCCAGCATCAAAGGTGTGTTTCTTGGCTTAGAAGGTATCGCGCAAGGCTGGAGGTAATCTAAATAGACAAAGTGGTTCATCATTAGGACAAATAAACTGTTCAGACTGTTTTAATCACTTGACTGTGTGTTGAGACTACGCAATGATGGCCAGAGGTACCTCATCAATAGGCTAGCGATATTCAGAAAATGTTCTGGAGCAGAGATTGATCTCATTATTCAAATATTATTTCCCCAGTGTTCATTACCTGTTATCTGCAGTTATTACATTGTAACACACCTCTACTTGACCCACAGGTACGAGACCCACACTCCCCCACAGTGCTCCCTCTGCTATGACAGTAAGGTGTGTGTTCTGAGAAGAGACCACCACTGTGTGTTCTTCGGCCAGTGTGTGGGCTTGCGTAACTACCACTACTTCCTCAGATGTCTGCTGTTCATGTGGACGGGGCTGCTGTACACTGTAGTGGTGAACACAGGTCTTCATCATCATCATCCTGAAGGAAGGAGTCACGCTGCACAGCATCCTGCTACAACCCATGCCCTGGATCATGCTCATCTCTGGTTAGACTGGGAGAGAGAGAGGGGGAGGGTGTATGTTCAGAGAGAGAGAGCAAGGGAGAACCGAGCGAGTGAGAGGTGTGTATGTGAGCGAGAGAGAGAGAAAGAAAGGGTATGTGTATCTGTATGTGTAACCTGGTCTCAGAGCATTTCGTATTATTCAGTACGTAAATCCGTCACACTCCATTTAGTATGATATGTTACGTTTCATATGGTATGTATTAATTTGTGGATGTACATCCCCAATTTCATGTGACATGTTACGATTTACAATTTGTATTATAGTTTACGAATGTTCAAAGCATATAATATGTTACAAATTTGCAAATGTACTATTTGTTACGAATTTGCTGAAAGTATGAAATGTTACGAATTCTAGCAAGGTGGCTAACATTAGCTAGCTGGCTAACGTTAACTAGGTTAGGGTTAAGTTTATGAGTTAGGTTAAAGGGTTAAGGTTAGGGTTAGCAAACATGCTAAGTAGTTGCAAAGTATCTAAAAAGTAGTAAGTAGTTGAAAAGTTGCTAATTAGCTAAAATGCTTAAGTTGTCCCTGATGGGATTCATTATACGCCCACCCATACACCCTGGACAACCACCTTCGTTTTGTTTTTTCCTTAAAGGAAAATGCCACCCCAAAACTATCTTTTGGTATTTGTTTCATTTGTCCATTTTTGACATAGTCCCACAATTGCATCATGCTTTGTCTTCTAAGTTAGCCTTAGTGTATATATGCCTAGAAGTATGCTTGTTAATACTTGTAACTGAAGTTTTATGCCTTGTGTGTGAATCCATGCAATTTCTGAAGCAAAAATGTTGCTAAGAATGTCTGAGAGTGGCAAGAGGAACATGAAAATGAGCTGTTATTAGCAGAGATATTTGGAACTCTCTTTGTTATTGGTCTATTAACTAATTTAGGCCAAAACCACCACCAAAACCAAGTGAATCCAGGTTAAAGCTATGATCCCTTATTGATGTCACTTGTTAAATCCACTCCAATCAGTTTAGGTGAAGGGGAGGAGGCAGGTTAAAGAAGGATTTTTAAGCCTTTAGACAATTAAGACATGGATTGTGTACGTGTGCCATCGAATGGGCAAGGCAAAAGATTGAAGTGCCTTTGAACAGGGTATGGTAGTAGGGGCTAGGCGCACTGGTTTGGGTCAAGAACTGCAACGCTGCTGCTTTGTTTTTTACAACTTGTAGAGGTGAGGGGGTACAACTCAATATTAGGAAGGTGTTCCAAATGTTTGTTATACTCAGTGTATGTGATGTGTTTGAGTTTCACTATCCCTGAATAAATGTCAAACTATTGATTATGCTTTGACCTCCTTCTCTATCAATATTGTCTTAAGGGTATATCTACCAGGTAATGTAGCACTCAGCATTTGACATTTAAAATATGTATTAACACACTCACACACATACTTATTGGTCAGTGGCACTCCTGCTACAATTATTTTGTGCTCCTAATTGTGGATGCATTTGGATAAAAATGAAATTAAAAGGTATTTATTGGAATTGTGTCTCTGTGTGTGTCTTAGTACTATAGTATATTATTAGTGACATAATGGCGTATGCATAACATATGTACCTCTCTCGTGTTTATTATGATAAATACATATCTGGACCCTGAAACTGGAGCTCACTCCTTGGTGCGCTCACTGATGGTGGCACCAAGAACGCACGGTAAACACCCCTCGTGACGGAGCCTCGAAAACACTGGAACAGACTGGGCGCGAAGGAGAGATGATGGGAATGGGATATTCTGGAAGCAGTACAGACTTGCGATGACGTGACGTTTAAAACGATAGGCTATTGTATGCAAGACTGGAATGCTTTTGCAAAAAGCCCCTCTTGCCTCTCGGTTCCGTGGAGGAAGTGTTAGAGATGCCCGTGGAAGATGTTGAGCTTCTGGCAAAAGAGAGTGGGAAATAATGAGTGCAGGGATGATGAGGCTGACAATACAAATATATGGCTGCACGTAAAGAACTAGCTTTCCCTGAGAGTGCATGAACAACATTCAATCTGATGTTGTTCATGCTACATCAGATATCAACCAGAGAACCGACGTTGCTATGGTGATCGAGATGAGCAGAGGGAACAGCGACGAGATGAAGGCAGCGGTGATAGAGCATCATTAAACAGAGACCCAGTCTGCGGTCCATCCACCAACGGTTCAGATGAACACTCAGGACCTGCAGAGAAGTGAGAGGAGAAAGTACTGTATACGGTTTGACTTTGTCCTAAAAATATAGACTTGAAGAGATATTACAGTGAGAAACACTGAACCCAACAGCAGAATGACTAAACACACCAGGCCTTTACTGTTGATGAACACCTGCCAACCATAAAAACACTCAATCTTTGCATCTGGGAACCTCAAGGGTATAGCGTCTAGCAGCTTTTTGATTTGTCAACCAGAACCACACAGAAACTAATCAACACCAAAAAATATGTCCCTACCTCTGATCTGTAGTCGACCACCAGAGTGCGCAGGAACCAAGGAAACCCAAATCCCAGAAGCACATCAAAGATATTATTACCAATGGAGATAGAGACAGCCATGTCCCCCATACCCACAAAACACACACACACACACACACACACACACACACACACACACACACACACACACACACACACACACACACACACACACACACACACACACACACACACACACACAATAGTCAAAACAAGGCATACAGTTAGAGACAGGCATGTCCTTCATACCGTACAAAACAAACAAACAAAAAGGCTAACGTCACAACACACACAGACCGTTTAGAATTCCGGTACCTTGTCGTGCGACGATGAGGCTGGCCATACAGTCTGGTACGCTGGTGCCAGCTGCCAGCAAGGTGATGCCCATCACCACCTCAGGGATGCCCAGCGTGAAACTGATAATGGTCACCTGAAAGGGCATTAGGTGACATAGGAGATGATGTGTTATGTGATGTGTGTTATGTGTAGGAATGTGTATGTTTTTATGTGTGAGCTTGTGTATGTGTGATCTGTAGTCATACCATCCAGACCATGAGGTAGGAGAAGAGTGCGACCCAGAGTGTGGAGGCCAGAAAGGTCAGGAGGTACCAGCGGCTCCAGCGAGGCAGGACACAGTTGGGTATGGTGCAGCAGAGCAGCAGGCACAGTTGCCATGACACCAGCCAGCGCACACATTCATAGTGCCCTCCTGAGGACAGAGGAAGCAGCACCTTGGTTTCCCAGTCATCAATCAATCAAGTGCAACAGTAGTCACAAAGAGCTTTACAGTAACCTGACCTCAATCTACAAAGAGCTTTACAGTAACCTGACCTCAACCTACAAAGAGCTTTACAGTAACCTGACCTCAACCTACAAAGAGCTTTACAGTAACCTGACCTCAACCTACAAAGAGCTTTACAGTAACCTGACCTCAACCTACAAAGAGCTTTACAGTAACCTGACCTCAACCTACAAAGAGCTTTACAGTAACCTGACCTCAACCTACAAAGAGCTTTACAGTAACCTGACCTCAATCTACAAAGAGCTTTACAGTAACCTGACCTCAATCTACAAAGAGCTTTACAGTAACCTGACCTCAATCTACAAAGAGCTTTACAGTAACCTGACCTCAACCTACAAAGAGCTTTACAGTAACCTGACCTCAAACTACACAGAGCTTTACAGTAACCTGACCTCAACCTACAAAGAGCTTTACAGTAACCTGACCTCAACCTACAAAGAGCTTTACAGTAACCTGACCTCAACCTACAAAAAGCTTTACAGTAACCTGACCTCAATCTACAAAGAGCTTTACAGTAACCTGACCTCAACCTACAAAGAGCTTTACAGTAACCTGACCTCAACCTACAAAGAGCTTTACAGTAACCTGACCTCAACCTACAAAGAGCTTTACAGTAACCTGACCTCAACCTACAAAGAGCTTTACAGTAACCTGACCTCAACCTACAAAGAGCTTTACAGTAACCTGACCTCAATCTACAAAGAGCTTTACAGTAACCTGACCTCAACCTACAAAGAGCTTTACAGTAACCTGACCTCAACCTACAAAGAGCTTTACAGTAACCTGACCTCAAACTACAAAGAGCTTTACAGTAACCTGACCTCAACCTACAAAGAGCAAGAAGCAGCAGCAAGGAACCAGACTTTATCATCAGAATAAGTAAGGCAACACTCACCTGGCACTATGAAGGGACTGAAAGCGACCACCTCTTCTTCCTCCAGCTCCTCCTCTTCCTCCTCTTTGGGCTGTAACCCCCCTGTGTTCCCTTCCGGGCCCCCATCCCTGTCTCCGTCCCCCTCCAAGGACTGCCTCTCACTGTCCCCCGCCCCACCGCTCTCTATTCCCCATGTGGCCCCATCGTGCTCCTGGCCCCGAGCATGGATCAACCTCTGTCTCTGTGTGAGTGAGAAGGTAAGAGACACATTTTCTACGTTTTACAGTTTTTATCTGTTAGAGTAGGAGTATGTTACAACTCGAGCATGGCGCAGGAGAACATTCAACAGCACAATGTTGGCATTCAGCCAGAACAGAGCAACAGGGATGATACAAGCATAGTGTGTGTGTGTGTCTGTGTTTTGTAATTATGCATCCAGCAAAGGCTAAGGCATGGGGGTGTAAGGGAATATGCAATGTATGTGTGAGTGTTTCCTCTTCTATTATAACCATGCATCTTTCCATGCTAAGTTGTGGAATCATACCGCTGTGTGTGTGGTGTGTATCTCAGTGATGACCATGTGTCCTACCATGCTAAGTTGTGGACACATACCGCTGTGTGTGTGGTGTGTATCTCAGTGATGACCATGCGTCCTGCCATGCGGAGGCGTGGACACATACCGCTGTGTGTGTGGTGTGTACCTCAGTGATGACCATGCGTCCTGCCATGCTAAGTTGTGGACACATACCGCTGTGTGTGTGGTGTGTACCTCAGTGATGACCATGCGTCCTGCCATGCGGAGGCGTGGACACATACCGCTGTGTGTGTGGTGTGTACCTCAGTGATGACCATGCGTCCTGCCATGCTAAGTTGTGGACACATACCGCTGTGTGTGTGGTGTGTACCTCAGTGATGACCATGCGTCCTGCCATGCGGAGGCGTGGACACATACCGCTGTGTGTGTGGTGTGTACCTCAGTGATGACCATGCATCCTGCCATGCTAAGTTGTGGACACATACCGCTGTGTGTGTGGTGTGTACCTCAGTGATGACCATGCGTCCTGCCCTGCGGAGGCGTGGACACATACCGCTGTGTGTGTGGTGTGTACCTCAGTGATGACCATGCGTCCTGCCCTGCGGAGGCGTGGACACATACCGCTGTGTGTGTGGTGTGTATCTCAGTGATGACCATGCGTCCTGCCCTGCGGGGGCGTGGACACATACCGCTGTGTGTGTGGTGTGTACCTCAGTGATGACCATGCGTCCTGCCCTGCGGAGGCGTGGACACATACCGCTGTGTGTGTGGTGTGTACCTCAGTGATGACCATGCGTCCTGCCCTGCGGAGGCGTGGACACATACCGCTGTGTGTGTGTGGTGTGTATCTCAGTGATGACCATGCGTCCTGCCCTGCGGAGGCGTGGACACATACCGCTGTGTGTGTGGTGTGTACCTCAGTGATGACCATGCGTCCTGCCATGCGGAGGCGTGGACACATACCGCTGTGTGTGTGGTGTGTATCTCAGTGATGACCATACGTCCTGCCCTGCGGAGGCGTGGACACATACCGCTGTGTGTGTGGTGTGTACCTCAGTGATGACCATGCGTCCTGCCCTGCGGAGGCGTGGACACATACCGCTGTGTGTGTGGTGTGTACCTCAGTGATGACCATGCGTCCTGCCCTGCGGAGGCGTGGACACATACCGCTGTGTGTGTGGTGTGTATCTCAGTGATGACCATGCGTCCTGCCCTGCGGGGGCGTGGACACATACCGCTGTGTGTGTGGTGTGTACCTCAGTGATGACCATGCGTCCTGCCCTGCGGAGGCGTGGACACATACCGCTGTGTGTGTGGTGTGTACCTCAGTGATGACCATGCGTCCTGCCCTGCGGAGGCGTGGACACATACCGCTGTGTGTGTGTGGTGTGTATCTCAGTGATGACCATGCGTCCTGCCCTGCGGAGGCGTGGACACATACCGCTGTGTGTGTGGTGTGTACCTCAGTGATGACCATGCGTCCTGCCATGCGGAGGCGTGGACACATACCGCTGTGTGTGTGGTGTGTATCTCAGTGATGACCATACGTCCTGCCCTGCGGAGGCGTGGACACATACCGCTGTGTGTGTGGTGTGTACCTCAGTGATGACCATGCGTCCTGCCATGCGGAGGCGTAGACACATACCGCTGTGTGTGTGGTGTGTATTGAGTTTGAGTTTATAAACCTACGTCTGTCATGGTCTAATTTAGATTTTAGGGCTATTTTTAGAGCATAATCTCGTTCTTTCATCAATTTCCAGATTTCTCCATTTAGCCAAGGAAGAGTGCTCTTTTGGCCAGGTTTGGATTTGATTTTCTTTAGGAAGCCATTTATTGTAGTCTGGATTGTGGATAGAAAAACCTGACTATCAGCTTCCACGTCTGTATAGGACAAGAGATCATTCCAGTTTATTCCCTTAATTGCTTTTTCAAAATTATTTAATTCACTCTTAGGTATTCTGAGTTGATCCGGCTTTCTAACAGTAGAGAGGTTAAACCTGCTCTTAGACAGCTTTCTGGCTATAAGTGTCAAATTATGATCAGACAGCCCAGTAACCATATTGAATGATTTAGTCACTCTCTCTGGTTTATTACTGAACACCAAATCAATCTGTGTTTTAGAGCAACAAGTCACCCTGGTTGGCCCTTTAACTAGCTGTGTAAGGTCAAAGGTATTAGTGATCCGTTTGAGGGTTTTCCTACAACACTTGTCTTCATAATTAATGTTAAAATCTCCCATCAAGATGACCTCTTTCCCAAAATCACATTCCCTAAGCATGGTATTAAACTGATCAAAAAACACACTTTTGGTGGAAGGTGGCCTATACATTCCAATGAGGGTAAAAGACATTTGGGGAGACAGTGTAACGTTCAGGCCGATACATTCTAGTTCATTATCACATGACCACTCAATTTGTTTACATCGGATATGTTCTTTAATGTAAATCATCACACCCCCTCCTCTTCCCTCAATCCTGTCTCTCCTGAAAACATTGTAGCCAGGCACAACGAAAGCAGCACATGGAGAGTGTTTATGAAGCCATGTCTCTGAGAGGCAGAGAAAGTCAAGGTTGGAGTCTGTGAGTAGATGTTGAATTTGATCACTTTTTGGAATGACACTACGAATGTTCAAGTGCCCCCCTAGTATCTCAGTGATGACCATGCGTCCTGCCCTGCGGAGGCGTGGACACATACCGCTGTGTGTGTGGTGTGTACCTCAGTGATGACCATGCGTCCTGCCATGCGGAGGTGTGGACACATACCGCTGTGTGTGTGGTGTGTACCTCAGTGATGACCATGCGTCCTGTACCATGCGTCTTGTACGGTGAGTTACCTGTACGGGCGTGTGTAGGGGGGGAAATGTGGGGTGATCAGGAGACAGAGGCTTGCCTCAGAAGCTCAGCTGGTGAGGCTGCAGACTCATCAACTCATTCACCATCACTACTGCAGAGTCATGACCTACACACAAGTCTGGGAGCGGGAGGGAGGAGGAGAGATGGAGTAGGAGGAGAGTGGGAGGGAGAAGGAGAGTGGGAGGGAGGGAAAGGAGACAGGTCGGAGGAGGAGAGATTGAGGAGGAGAAGAGGGAGGAGGAGAGATTGAGTAGGAGAAGGAGAGAGGGAGGGAAAAGGAGATGGGGAGGAGGAGATATGGAGGAGGAGAAGGAAGAGAAGGTGGAGGAGAGGGCGGATGGAGAGCATACATTTTCCACCCAGCCTGACAGGGATCTGTTGAACCTACACACATACACAACACACAGTATCACAACCAACATCTGTCATGGATAGATACTGTACCTTGCTTGTGCTTATAGGAAGAACATGTTGGGACTCCCGAGTGTTGCAGCGGTCTAAGGCACTGTATCTCAGTGCAAGAGGCGTTACTACAGTCCCTGGTTCGAATCCAGGCTGTATCACATCCGGACGTGATTGGGAGTCCTAAGGGCGGCACACAATTGGCCCAGAGTCGTCCAGGTTTGGCCGGGGTAGGTCGTCATTGTAAATAAGAATTTGTTCCTAACGGACTTGCCTAGTTAAATTTAAAAAATATTTAAAAAATAAGAGGGCGCACTGAACAAACCGCAAACTATAAGATGCACAGGCAAAGCAGTCGATGGATAATGTAGTCAGTTACTCACTTCATGATGATAATGTAGTCAGTTACTCACTTCATGATGATAATGTAGTCAGTTACTCACTTCATGATGATTATCTAGTCAGTTACTCACTTCATGATGATAATGGAGACTAGATACATGGAGATCAGTATGATGGTCTCCCACCTACAACACAGAAACACTGTTTAAAAGCACAACCTGTATGTATCACTGAGTTATAAACATGTAGAGAACCCAGTCTTGGTCCAGTATCCTTACCAAATCACTTTGTCGTCATAGATCACCACAATCAGCATCAGTATAGACAGGATGTAGTAGAGAGTATAACGGAGCAGCGGCCACCAGCTCAGAAAGATGGGCTGCAAGAGAACACAACATACTGATTAACAACACCTATCTAAATCCTGCCATATTGCTTTCACCTGTTTCAAATAAGGTGAGTTACCTGTACGGCGAAGATCCCACAGATGACGAGGATGTTGAAGACAGCCGATCCCACGATGGTGCCTACCCCCAGGTCACCTTTAGTGATGAAGACACCTGGGAGGACAAGAGGAGGATAACACCAATGCATATTGAGCCAATCAGTCCAATCGGTACTCATTTGCAGGCCACTTTTAGTGACCTGGGCCATGTTCAGACTGAAATCGTTCTGAAACTTAGCAGATAGAAATGCCATGACTGGAGCTGACGTGATTGTTATTCTATATACCAGAGAGGTATGTTTGTTCTACATCATATATTTCTATCTGAACATTGGCCAAAGATTTGTCCTGCCCAGGATCAAGGATGTAGAATACTGACCAATCAAGGAGGTGAAGAGCTCAGGAGCGGAGCTTCCAGCTGCCATGAACGTTGCCCCGGCAACATCCTCACTAAGTTGAAAATTCTAGAAGAGAGGTTAAGGAGGTTAATGGATAAACAAAGCAGATTTGTAATTTAAAAAAAACTGCAATCAGTGAAGCGGCAATAATGAGGGAAACAAACCACAGGTTGGCATTTATTGAGATGACTCATGTACTGGGCACAGCAATGCAGAGGTCAGTAAATCAAATCAAATCAAATTTTATTAGTCACATACACATGGTTAGCAGATGTTAATGCGAGTGTAGCGAAATGCTTGTGCTTCTAGTTCCGACAATGCAGTAATAACTAACAAGTAATCTAGCTAACAATTCCAAAACTACTACCTTATAGACACAAGTGTAAGGGGATAAAGAATATGTACATAAAGATATATGAATGAGTGATGGTACAGAGCGGCATAGGCAAGATACAGTAGATGGTATTGAGTGCAGTATATACATATGAGATGAGTATGTAAACAAAGTGGCATAGTTAAAGTGGCTAGTGATACATGTATTACATAAAGATGCAGTAAATTATATAGAGTACAGTATATACGTATACATATGAGATGAATAATGTAGGGTATGTAAACATTATATTAGGTAGCATTGTTTAAAGTGGCTAGTGATATATTTGACCTAATTTCCCATCAATTCCCATTATTAAAGTGTCTGGAGTTGAGTCAGTGTGTTGGCAGCAGCCACTCAATGTTAGTGGTGGCTGTTTAACAGTCTGATGGCCTTGAGATAGAAGCTGTTTTTCAGTCTCTCGGTCCCAGCTTTGATGCACCTGTACTGACCTCGCCTTCTGGATGATAGCGGGGTGAACAGGCAGTGGCTCGGGTGGTTGTTGTCCTTGATGATCTTTATGGCCTTCCTGTGACATCGGGTGGTGTAGGTGTCCTGGAAGGCAGGTAGTTTGCCCCCGGTGATGCGTTGTGCAGACCTCACTACCCTCTGGAGAGCCTTACGGTTGTGGGCAGAGCAGTTGCCGTACCAGGCGGTGATACAGCCCAACAGGATGCTCTCGATTGTGCATCTGTAGAAGTTTGTGAGTGCTTTTGGTGACAAGCCGAATTTCGTCAGCCTCCAGAGGCTGAAGAGGCGCTGCTGCACCTTCTTCACGATGCTGTCTGTGTGGGTGGACCAATTCAGTTTGTCTGTGATGTGGGGTGGAGATGTTGTTGCCTACCCCCAGTAGCTGGCACAACCACACATTTATACAATCTAATTTTTTAAACCTAACCTTAACCACACTGCTAACCATAATGTCTCACCCTCACCTTAAATTAAGAAAAAATAAAATAATTATTAAATCATTACTTTTTACCATATAGCCAATAATGACTTTGCAGCTGGCCCATCTAGCAGAAACCGCTCAGTTCTGCCTCCAAGGCAAGACTCATGACAATAAACATCAACCTGCAAAGAAACCAACAGAAGTGGGAAGGATTCTTTATTGTCACCTCTGATATCTTCTCCAGTGATGGAACGAAATAGACATCACAGACTATTGCCAGGGCATAGAACATGTAGACCACCTAGGAACATGTAGACCGCCTGAAAAGAAACAGCCTGTCTGTGGACTGAGTTGGATGACATAGAGATTGTTGGGGTACTGTTACAGTAGAATGGTGTACTACGACAGCAGCGTTGAACAAGGTAGTGGACCTCAAAGGGGTATTACCGCGGGTTTAGGCATCTGTCTGAACCCCTTTAAAGACATGATGACTGATTGACAGATAGGCTAGAGACACTGGATGAGTGAGTGGGAAGCAAAAAGAGAGAGCAGGGAGGGGAGGAGTAATGCACAGGTAAAAAGACAAGACACCAAAGATCCAAGAGCACAGGGACACAGGAACAAAAACACTAGTGCACCAGCTCTGGGCATTGTAGGAGTGTAGAAAGTGTGGTTCTCCTCTTCTCTCTCCTACATTAGTTCTCTCTTAGACCAGGGAGAGTCACCAACCACATCCCTGGGTCTGGGAGTCCGTCAGCATAGAGCAGCATAAATTATTTCCTAAAAGGAAATATTATCAGCTTATAACAAGAAATCATTGTTTTCATAATATTATTGCAAGATATTTGAATAATTAAAGAGGTATGATGATTGACTAAACCACTAGTATTTTATGTATGAATTAAATGAATAACGGGACTCCCATTGGTATGAATAAACCCTGGGGGAAAGGCACCTGTTACGTCTAGGAGGTGCACGAGCCAGGTGGCAGTGACGATCCCGACACCAGAGCCGCCAGAAAATCCGCTCAGTTGGCTTCCATCGACTGTAGGCCAGGTTCCATCGACTGTAGGCCAGGTTCCATCGACGGTAGGCCAGGTTCCCACACATTTTAGTATGATTATGATACTATTTGACGTGAAATGTTCACTTGTTGACATTGTTGATCAGTTGTATGTGTACGGGTATTTAGGGTTCATTTGCATTTCTGAGACAGTTATGAACAGTTGTATTGATGGGAAACCTCACATTTGATATTTGATACATATTGCAAACGGGATCTTTTAGATCGTTTTATACAGAAAAACGTGATATTCCAAGATTACTATTTGAGAACATGCACTTCACACAATGAATTTATAATGTATTGAATCTATCTACAGTTTACAGTTACATAATGACAACGAGGAATCATATTCTTTAGTGTGAAAGTGTTAAAGGCCCAGTGAAGTCAAAAACATGATATTCCCTTTTTATATATATTTCCACACTGAGGATGGAATAACACTGTGAAATTGTGAAAACAATGATAATGCCCTTTTAGTGTAGGAGCGGTTTGAAAAGACCGCCTGAAATTTCAGCCTGTTTTCGGTGGGCTGGAGTTTTGGCCTTCCGTGGCGACATCACCAGGCAGTAAATTAGTTAATAGACCAATAAACCTCTTTTTGACCATTTTAATTTAAAACAATCACAGTAAGTTACTTAATTGTTATAATTTGATTTTGAGGTAAAAAAATATCGGCATTGGACCTTTAAGACCCACTATTGTATTGCTTTTAGGAGTGCCACAGCAGTAACCATACATCATTATGTTTGTAGTATCACTCTTCATGTATGTGGTGTTCAGCATGTTCTACTCACTCACGGTTGGACTGATTGCACTGTTTTCATTGCTGTAAATACTTCAGAGGATCCAGTTTTTAGAGAATGAGTGTTGAGTGAAATACCAGTCTGTGCAATAATCCCTTTTGCAGTGTCCCTCCTTTTATAGTTTACATAATTTAGCCAAAATGTACCCCTCCCTGAGTTTCTTGTAAATTTTGGATGTGCCAATTGCTGAAGTATGAACAGAAGCTTGGGGATTGCCAATATGTCCATGTCACTTCCAGACATATTTTCCAATAGAGTTTTGTTAGCAGATACATTGACATTTTAATAAGGGCAAAAGCAGTTTCAATACAAAAAGAAGTAAATAAAAATACATGATTTACCATAAATACTCATTATGGAGATCATTAACATGATACCACAAAAGAAAATCAACCTAAATGACACTTAAAACAAATACAAAAGGTCATACAGTACTGACATTGTGTTATATGATAGTTTTCCATTCACGTTGTTAGTATATACCGGTACTTTACAAAATTCTACTAGAAAAAAAATCCCCAACCCCATGGAATATCAAGTGATATATAAAATGTAAAAATATAATAAATCAAAGTCTAAAGAATTGAGTGTGTGTGCATTCGAACTCAAGTACATGTGCAAGTCTGCATGCAATGTGCCTCGCTCATTGTGGCACAGATATGAACAGCTACAAAAACCTTAAAGATGATAGCTGACAAATGTTCAATAATGTTAGATTTAAAATCAGACCAGCAGTAGGATGTGATTCAGTCACAATAGAATGACTATGGTTGCCTCCCAAAAGGCACCCTATTGAACCTTGGTCAAAAGAAGTGCACAATGTAGCGAATAGAGTGTCATTTGGGACACAGCATATGGACCTTGGCGCCAGAGGTTCCTTCCGTTTTTTTTTGTTGTTGCAGGAAAACCTTTGAGATAAATGTTTTTAAAAACATCCAAAAGAAGTAGACAGACAAAACTTCACTACAAAAGTCCACTATTAATATCCCTCAACCACGTGATCATATTTTGAAATCCATAAATCAATACACTTGGTTATTTTTAGAACAAGTAAAAATAGATAATTTGGCAACAAATTAAGCACACTGCCTGTCTTAGCAGTCCACACCATATAAAGGAGAGGGGGGGGGGGGGGGTAGTTGGGGAATAGTTAGCGTGAGATGCTAATCCTTTCTTTATAACATGAACTCTGTAGAGACAGTGGTAACGGTAGTCTCTGCAGAGTGTGTAACAGTCCAGGGGAGATAACAGCCATGATAGGAGGAGAGAGGGGAAGGGGTGGGGCTTGCCGACAGGGTTGTGATGAGAGGACTCCCTCCTTTCCAGTCCCCAATCAGACCCAGACCCTAGCTCATGGTCATTAAGGGGTGTGGACCAGGGTGTGAGGGCTTACTGTCCTTGTGTGGGTTGGTAAGGTGGGGTCCCCTGGCTGAGGACAGGGTGGGTTACTCTGGGGTGGCCCCAAAGATACTAATAACTAACCCCTATTCATCCTCTGTGGTGGGGCTCTGCTGCTTGTATATGGATGCCTTGTCCTTAAGCAGCACCAGGCAAAGGTGACAACTCCAACTACCTGGAAACACACACAGAGAGAAAGAGAGTTTAAACTCACCAGTACAACATTAACAAGTGGGCTTCATTGAAGTCAAGCAGGAGTTGTGGTTAGACTGTGACATACCTTCTGGGGGCTCAGTCATAGGAGGGTTGAGGCAGTACATGTGGTATCCTCGATCACAGTCATCACAGAACAGCAGCTGGTCCTGACAGACAGAGAAACAGAAGCAGTGTGTGTGAGAAAACAACACAAAGAAAACGAGAAGTATGAAAAGGCAGAGGTGGAGCAGCACTCACGTCGTTCTCTGAGGTACCACAGACGTTGCAGCACTTGCACTCGATACACTGCCAGCGGTACGTCTTCACAGCTGCCATCATCACATCTGTGAACTGCAGGCAGGACGGGTGACCTGAAGGGAGACAGACACAGGTCTCTTCTCAATGACTTACCAACCGGGCTAAATAAAGGTTTAAATACATCAACAGAACACAAACAGAGCCAGAGGACTACATTATAGTCTAGTATTGCTAACATTAGTTTGGCTGTTTACATTTATGAATTTTGACAATGCTAACTTCTGGCTGTGGCAAAAATAAATAATGGATTATTGTGGACTCTGTCACTATGGGCCTTCAGACACAAGTCAGGTTAAATAGATTTTGCCTGAACTATCCCTTTAATAGAAATGGGGACATGGGTGGGAGGTTCGTACCAGAGCGTCCGCAGTCTGAGCAGGACACTAGCTCCTCTGACTGGCCGGTCTTCTGGTTGTGGGCGGAGTCTCCCAGACAGAAGTCGCAGTAGTCGTTGGGCAGGGCCAGACCGTTAGGGCCTTTCTTAGGGGCTGGAATAAGAGAGGAGACAGAGAGATAGACAATACACTGACACTGCCCTAGAATACTGATATCCCTCTGAATCCAGAGTAGAGTGACTAACTTTGCAATAGTTTGACTCACTCTTGAGGTGCACTTCATTTAGCTTTGGGTATGCACTTTTGGGACTAATCCATTGCTGTAAATGAAGCACACCTCAACTATTAAGACCTGCATTTGACCCAGGTCTGGTATCATGAGATAAGCAGGAGTGATTCTCCATCTATAATAGAAACGACCAGCTCTATAGTAGACGGTGATTCCAGTGGCTATCATTCCAAACAGTGACTCACTCTTGTGTGCCTCAGGCTGGCGCCGGGGGGGAGGGGACTCTATCTCCTCTCTGTCCTCCCCCTCTTCCTCCGCCAGATGGGAGTGTGTGTAGTGGTAGCTCAGGCCCGGACGGTTCTTGTAGCGCTTCCCACAGACTGCAAACACACACAGCATCATGGTTTAAGTCATCACACACATCAACAACTGGATTTGCATCACGCATACACACATCAGAATTTACATCAAATACATGTATACTCACTGTCACAGGCGTATGGTTTGTCCTGCTCCTCCAAGGCTGCAGCGGCTGCCTCCAGTTTCTTCTTTCCATTTCCCACTCCACGACCCTTGGACTTGCCCTTCCCTCGTCTCTTGGGGGTCTCATCCTCAAAGTCCTCATCATCCAGATCATCCAGGTAGTCATCGTGGTCCAGAACCCTCTGAAAGGAGAGTAGAGTTTGAGATAATATTGGTGCACTGACAGACTATTGGGAGAAACTCAAACCTTTTTGTACAGATTATTCGGAGTCTGGTTTGTAAAATGTGCATTGGTCCCATCTAACCTTGCGGATGCGTCCAGAGGAGGTGTGGCTGGAGACCATGGCAGCCACAGGTTCAGGTGTGGCTGGGTTGTCTTCCGGGGCCCGAGGGTCCGGCGGGCCCCTCCTCTCCAGGGGCTCCCCCTTCAGCAAGGCCTCCAGGCTGCTGCCATCCACCGCTCCCACGGCATCCCGTTTCAGACCCAGCTCCAGCTCCGCTACACAGAGAGATAGAGGCTTATTCAATACCGAGGAGGCAGAAGACCACACTATTCCCTCCGACACATAAAGAAGAACCAATAAAAAGTCATATGAGGAGGAATTGTACCTGATTTGACCGGGGGGAAGGCCAAACGGGGGTCCTCGGGAGGGTGGGACCGTCGTTTCTTCCTCCAGCGTCGAGACGGATAGCTATACAGCTGCCCAGGAGCCATGCCTGATCAACAAAAAAAAGTTGATCATTAAAGTGTGCTTTCAGGAGAGTGAATGTGTGTGTGTGAGCAAGTGTGTCTTTGCTACAGACCTGCACTCCTGTGTCTCTTCTCCATCCAGATGTAACAGTTGCTTTGAGCAACACCTGTCTGAGAGTCAATGAAAGGCATAAGGATGCTCCTCTCAGCACACAGACGAGCATTATAGCTGTGGCACTGTTCCATAGCATCCTTATAGTACTGCTCACCGAGCCTGAAACAAGAAAGCACAATCACACTCATGTTAGACTAGAAATGATTATGGTGGCTAATCTAACCACTTCAAAATGAATAATCCTGTATTGTTGTACAGGACCACTCTGTTCCCTGTAATATTACAGGATAATATCTAGCTACAGTTTTACAACAATCAAACCACTCTGTGTATTCCAGAGTCTGATTAACAATGTTGGAAAAGTTATGAGCAAATGTACGAAAACACTTGGCTGCTGTAGCGAACAATACAGAGACTGTAGGTAGACAATGCAGAACCGCAGACAGGGTGCACTTGAATTGTTGGCAAGGTAGCTGCGCTGGTCTCAGTGAACGGTGGGCCTATTTATAAAGCTAGCTACGTAGCTATTAGTTAACGTTAGGTGCAATTTAATCACCATAATCTGTCGACCGTTTATACATTTCAATCTTGTACTGAAACAGTTTACTGTACGTTAACAAAGGACAATCGTTTTCAACTGAAGCATTGTTGTCTAATATAAGCTAGCTAAACTTGCTAGCTAGTTAGCAAAGAGAAACAATAGCCATAGCTAGTTGGCCATCTACGTATAGACAAGGCATTGCTGTAAAGTCAACTAGAGGGCAAATAGTAATTTTCTCCATCATTTCCAACACATTGTCAACTCCTACGTCGGGGCCTACATCTCTGAAAGTGTCACATGCTCCTACTCGTCCAAAAAATTAAGGACAACTTACACAACACTATCTACGGCCGCCGCCATGTTTGCTCAGTGCAGTCGTCAAAATGTCAATTGCGCCTGCGCGTGTAGCTGGGTTCAATATCCATTTCCAGTTAATCAAAACAAAGGTCCTTTTGAGTATTCTCATGTAAACTTGAGCAATTTGCAGTATAAAAATCACTGGTTGAACAATGCCAGCTGAAAATAAATACAACACAATAAGCAGATTGAGAAATAATCATTTATTGACAAGAAGAGTGTGAGAATCAGAATGTATGACTGATAATCATTGAAGTGCCCAACATGTCTCAGGAAAACTACACTGTAAAATAAGTAGTGATTCGGTAGGATAACATGCACTTCACCTTCCCATCGTCCGGCAGGGGGGGAACAAATACAAACCGACAATCAACTCTGAGGAGGAAGTAGAACTCTATTTACAACAGCAAGGGAAGCATTTGAGCTAATGTGGTTGGTATGTAGGGTGTAAAATGAGGCAGTGTGTGTGGTGGATAGGTTAATATAAAGTCATATTTACCCTCGGTGCCTTTCACGATGCTCCCTACACATCTGGAGAAGATGGCATCAAACGTCTCGGTCAACAGAAACTTCTGTCACACGCAAAGAAAGAAAAAAACAATCAACTTCTGATATAAAATGCAAGTCAACATCCTAGATATGTAAAACTAACTATAGAGTCAGTAACCAAGAGAAAGGGAAAAGGTACCTCTATCTGCTCATGTTTGGAGTCCACAAAGGGTCCCAGCTGTGGGTTAGAGAGGAGATGTAAGGGATAAACATACAAACTTCAGTCAGAGAGCAAGCGTGTGTGTGTGTTACCTCATAAAGAGAGGTAAATTCTACTGACCAGTATGCAGACATCGGGGAGGTCCCCGACAATGACGTTGATGAGGTCCACCAAGGGGGTCAAAGGTCAGGCCATCAGAGGGGATGTAGGGAGAGGGTGTCTTGAGCATCTCCATGAAGTCATACCGGTTAGCTTGAGCATCTCCATGAAGTCATACCGGTCAGCTTGAGTATCTTGATGAAGTCATACCGGTCAGCTTGAGCATCTCCATGAAGTCATACCGGTCAGCTTGAGAATCTCCATGAAGTCATACCGGTCAGCTTGAGAATCTCCATGAAGTCATACCGGTCAGCTTGAGAATCTCCATGAAGTCATACCGGTCAGCTTGAGAATCTCCATGAAGTCATACCGGTCAGCTTGAGAATCTCCAACAGAGTTTTTAGTCCTGGAATAGGCTTGATCAGGATCCAGGAAATCAAACAAAGATGTTTTAGAGGAATCCCTCTCCCCTCAGAGTAAAGATGCTACCAACTTCCTCCCTGAGGTATTCATGCCCTCCATGGCGACCACCTGTCCAGGGAAGAGCGAGTACTCTCTGAGTACACTGCTGTCTACTGTTTCCTTTGATAGTGGTGCTTAATGGTTTAATCCATAAAATAAATAAATCACTGGCAAAAACAATGTCTCTGTGTGTCTTCCAGTTTTAATTTGCATTCATATCATATAAAAATACATATTTATTTTGTAATTTTGTAATAATTCATAATTGTCACAATACTAAACAAATACAATAAATTGTCTGTTATTATACAAGAGAACAGAAACGTCAACATGTTCAGATTTCCTTGCCACTTGCATAGTTCTTGGAAGGTCTGCTGCAGGTGAATGTGTCCGCCTAAGGAACACAGTGGTAAACATAGGACTAGTAAACCATAAGCTCACATACCATTTCCACGGCTACAAGAGTATTTATAATACTGAACTCAACTCATCTCCTGTACAATCTGGAATATATCACAGAAGTAACACAGCCATAGTGTTAGGCTTGGCCACTTATCATGATAACACAACATATCATATTATAAATGGCTCACATCAACACCATTATCCCAGAATCCCTAGACCCTCTTCAATTAACATACCGCCTGTCACGACTCCTACCGAAGGTGGCTCCCCCTTCCTGTTCGGGTGGTGCTCGGCGGTCGTCGTCACCGGCCTACTAGCTGCCACTGATCCCTTTTCTGTTGGTTTGGTCTGATTTGTTTGGCCGCCTGCTCTTCATGTGTTTGGCTATTTAAGTCGGTAGGCCGCCTGCTCTTCGTGTGTTTGGCTATTTTAAGTCAGTAGGCCGCCTGCTCTTCATGTGTTTGGCTATTTAAGTCGGTAGGCCGCCTGCTCTTCATGTGTTTGGCTATTTTAAGTCGGTAGGCCACCTGCTCTTCATGTGTTTGGCTATTTAAGTCGGTAGGCCGCCTGCTCTTCATGTGTTTGGCTATTTAAGTCGGTAGGCCGCCTGCTCTTCATGTGTTTGACTATTTTAAGTCGGTAGGCCGCCTGCTCTTGGTGTGTTTGGCTATTTAAGTCGGTAGGCCGCCTGCTCTTCGTGTGTTTGGCTATTTAAGTCGGTAGGCCGCCTGCTCTTCGTGTGTTTGGCTATTTAAGTCGGTAGGCCGCCTGCTCTTCATATGTTTGGCTATTTAAGTCGGTAGGCCGCCTGCTCTTCATGTGTTTGGCTATTTTAAGTCGGTAGGCCACCTGCTCTTCGTGTGTTTGGCTATTTAAGTCGGTAGGCCGCCTGCTCTTCGTGTGTTTGGCTATTTAAGTTGGTAGGCCGCCTGCTCTTCGTGTGTTTGGCTATTTAAGTCGGTAGGCCGCCTGCTGTTCGTGTGTTTGGCTATTTAAGTCGGTAGGCTGCCTGCTCTTCGTATGTTTGGCTATTTAAGTCGGTAGGCCGCCTGCTCTTCATGCGGGCTTGTTTATTCCCACTTTATATGTGTGGTAGTGCTATCTTGGTTTGGTTCCTGTTTTGGCCATTTGTTTTATGACTCTCAGTTTAGTTTTATATACGATTTTGCCCGGTGCTGAATAAAGAGCTATTCAGAACTTTCTGCCTCAGAGACTGAAGTGTGAGCTTGTTTTTCCCAGTTATTTTTACATTTTGTTCACGCCTACATGAATAATCATTCTATTTATTTATTTTAAAGCATTGTAAACTTTTTTTTTGATCCAGTGGATGGTCGGTCTGTGGCCATGACTCTCTGTGAGTGGTTGCATTTCTCCACCCTTATCCCTTGACTGTTTACAGGAACAATGGGGAGGTGTTTGCTCTGTCCCTGTACTATAGATTGCCCTTTAACCTCTGTAGCCTTCTGCCTGGTGTGTTTAACTTGTCTAAAGTCTGGGATCTTTAAAGACATTTTTTTATTTGTATTTGTATTTTTTTTCTAGTTGAGTATATTATTTATATTGCTTTGTCTTGTCTCTGTGTGTCTGTGTGTCTGTGTGTCTGTGTGTCTGTGTGTCTGTGTGTCTGTCTGTCTGTCTGTCTGTCTGTCTGTCTGTCTGTCTGTCTGTCTGTCTGTGTGTCTGTCTGTCTGTGTGTCTGTCTGTCTGTCTTGTCTCTGTGTGTCTGTCTGTCTGTCTGTCTGTCTGTCTGTCTTGTCTCTGTGTGTCTGTCTGTCTGTCTGTCTGTCTGTCTGTCTGTCTGTCTGTCTGTCTGTCTGTCTGTCTGTCTGTCTGTCTGTCTGTCTGTGTGTCTGTCTGTCTGTGTGTCTGTGTGTGTGTGTGTGTAAAACTTAATAAACAGAGTTCAAAATAAAAAGAGAACTTTCTGCCTCCTGCACCTGACTCCTCACCCACTACGCCTAAGATTGGTACACCGCCCCAACAGATCCACAGATGATGCAATCTCAATCGCACCCCACACTGCCATTTCCCACCTGGACAAAAATAACACCTATGTGAAAATGCTATTCATTGACTACAGCTCAGCGTTCAACACCATAGTGCCCACAAAGCTCATCACTAAGCTAAGGACCCTGGGACTAAACACCTCCCTCTGCAACTGGATCCTGGACTTCCTGACGGACGGCCCCCAGGTGATAAGGGTATGTAACAACACATCCTCCACACTGATCCTCAACACGGGGGCCCTTCAGAGGTGCGTGCCTAGTCCGCTCCTGTACTCCCTGTTCACCCACGACTGCGTGGTCGAGCATGACTCCAACACCATCACTGTTTGCTGACAACAACACTGGTAGGCCTGATCCCCGACAACGATGAGACAGCCTATAGGGAGGAGGTCAGGGACCTGGCAGTGTGGTGCCAGGACAACAACCTCTCCCTCAATGTGAGCCAGACAAAGGAGCTGATCCTGGACTACAGGAAACGGAGGGCCGAACAGGCCCTCATTAACATCGACGGGGCTGAAGTGGAGCGGTTTGAGAGTTTCAAGTTCCTTGGTGTCCACATCTCCAACGAATTATCATGGTCCAAACACACCAAGACAGTTGTGAAGAGGGCACGACAACACATTTTCCCCCTCAGGAGACTGAAAAGATTTGGCATGGGTCCCCAGATCCTCAAAGTTATTCAGCTGCAACATCGAGAGCATCCTGACCGGTTGCATCACCGCCTTGTATGGCAACTGCTTGACATTCGACCATAAGGTGCTACAGAGGGTAGTGAGTACGGCCAAGTACATCACTGGGGCCAAGCTTCCTGAAATCCAGGACCTATATACTAGGCGGTGTCAGAGGAAGGCCTAAAAATTGTCAGACTCCAGTCACCCAAGTCATAGACTGTTCTCTCTGCTACCGCACGGCAAGCGGCACCGGAGCACCAAGTTTAGGTCAAAAAGCCTCATTAACCTCTTCTACCCCCAAGACATAAGACTGCTGAACAATTAATCAAATGGCCACCTGGACTATTTACATTGACCCGCCTTGTTCTTACACTGCTGCTACTCGCTGGTTATTATCTATGCATAGTCACTTTACCCCTACCTACATGTACAAATTACCTCGACTTAACTGTACCCCCACATACTGACTCGGTACCGGTACCCCCTGTACTGTATATAGCCTCGTTATTGTTATTTTATTATGTTACTTTTTATTTTATTTTTTTACTGTCGTTTAGTTAGTAAATATTTTCTTAACTCTTTCTTGAACTGCGTTGTTGGTTTGTGGGCTTGTGGGCTTGTGAGTAAGCATTTCACGGTAAGGTCTACAACTGTTGTATTTGATTTGATCTTTATAATTGTGGTGTTTGAGTAAACAGAAATATAACCACCTCTTCTAACTCCAGTGGGTGTTACTCATGAAATCTCAATGAATCACAATTTGATCAACAGGAGTTTGACTGTGGTGTGTTTCCTTTCCCTTGAGCACAGTGAGCTGTAACTGCATGTTAAATCATATTGTGTTGAGACTTTGAGTCAAGCCTGTGGTAAGACACAGACTCATTTTTATTGTTGAGCGAACCACAGATTATTCAGTCAGAGCTTTTGTTGAGTTTATTTGCTCACCCATGAAGTCAGAGAGCTGGGAGAGGAATTGGTCACTGTGCTGGAGGAACAGGAACAGAGAGGGTCTGATCCACAGAGGGGATCCATTCTGGCTCAGGTTCCTGACACTGTGCTCTGTCTATACTGTACACAGTGTCACTGCAGAGGGGATCTGTTGAGAGGTGGTAGCAAGGTAATGTTAATGGTAAGATAGTGTTGAAAGAATGACTGTTTGAAATTAGCAGATGGATTGTTAGAATCATCACACACTAAATTAGTTTGTCAGCAAGGCTCTGGTCTGAAAATAATAATTTGTTTGTCAGCAAGGCTCTGGTCTGAACATTATAATACATAACAAGCCGTGTTCAGTACATGGCATTTCAGAATGTAAACATTTCTAAATATTGATGATAATGATAGGCTACATCCACCTCTTTGCATAGTCACGCCTCCTCAATGCTAAATTATGGAAATGTGGTTAATGCCCCATATGACTCAATCCCTCACTGCAAGGAGTGGGTGTTTAACCTGTGTATCAGGATATGTTTTACGCTGTAGGAAGGCTGAGGGCCCCAGCAGGGGAAAGTTACTGGGCTGTAAAGCACCACGTACCACTGGGGTTAAAGACTGATGGTTCAGTAGGAATAAGGGTCTACTGCCACTAGTCAGACATCTTTCAAATGGTTTTATCTAAACAACTAGCCCCCAAAGCAAGGGGATATATGTGTGAGTGTGATTGATGTGACTGATAAAGGATATCTGTATACGTGTGACTCTGGTTGCCAGGTTGGAGTACTGCAATATACAGGGGGTGAGAACTATGACTGGTAGGAGGTTCAGCTCCCCATACAGGCCTCTCTCCATGGCCTCAGGCAGGATAAGTAGAGACATCCCTCCTAACACAGGATGGCCTCGCTGGCACCACGGGCCTGCTCCCAATGACATGGGAGGCCTGCAGGACCAACACATACAGACACACACATAATTACAATATGATGTAGTGTGGATGATAGAGGTAAACTCTCTCCAACCTACACGATGACAAGAGGCATTGGAGTAATACTGACCGCATGATAGAAGGAGGAACGTCCATGGTCACAGTCTGGTCCTTCAGGGCGAGATTTGAATGGCCATGTTCTGTTTTAATCTCCACCCGGCACAGCCAGAAGAGGACTGGCCACCCCACATATGCTCTCTCTAATTCTCTCTTTTTTTTCTCTCTCTCTCTCGGAGGACCTGAGCCCTAGGACCATGCCCCAGGACTACCTGACATGATGACTCCTTGCTGTCCCCAGTCCATCTGACTGTGCTGCTGCTCCAGTTTCAACTGTTCTGCCTTATTATTATACGACCATGCTGGTCATTTATGAACATTTGAACATCTTGGCCATGTTCTGTTATAATCTCCACTCGGCACAGCCAGAAGAGGACTGGCCACCCCACATAGCCTGGTTCCTCTCTAGGTTTCTTCCTAGGTTTTGGCCTTTCTAGGGAGTTTTTCCTAGCCACCGTGCTTCTACACCTGCATTGCTTGCTGTTTGGGGTTTTAGGCTGGGTTTCTGTACAGCACTTTGAGATATCAGCTGATGTACGAAGGACTATATAAATAAATTTGATTTGATTTGAGTCTCTCTGCCTTCCCATTAAGAAAAACCAGAGTAAAATACACAAATAACATAATATTATTCCACAATATACACAGATGAAATATATTCAGTGGCAGTAATAAAAGAATGAGAATATACCTAAAGATTCTCTGGTATGTTTCTCCTCCCAATTTGAGGTGAGTTTTCACCCCTGTGTTAGTCAGACTCAGTATGTGCAAGAAGCCTTCTTTGTTTGACCACACCTTACACCTTTCCAGTTTCACCGCATCTTACACCTGTCCAGTTTCACCTCACTGATCTGGAGAATAAAGGACACAGTCACATACCCCACTCAGTGTAACACCTTTCCAAAAGCTGTTATTTGAGTTTGTCCACTGTGTTGTGTGGTGGCTGAAATTAAAATAGTGCAGTACACTATTTTGTGGAGATAACCTCTTGTCTATTGTCAACTGACTTACTAACCAACAGGGTGTATGTTGGTGTATGTTCAAAAAGTTCTGGGACACTGTGAAGTCCATGGAGAACAAGAGCACCTCCTCCCAGCTGCCCACTGCACTGAGGCTAGGTAACACGGTCACCACCGATAAATCCATGATTATCGAAAACTTCAATAAGCATTTCTCAACGGCTGGCCATGCCTTTCGCCTGGCTACTCCAACCTCGGCCAACAGCTCCGCCGCCCCCCCCGCAGCTCCTCGCCCAAGCCTCTCCAGGTTCTCCTTTTCCCAAATCCAGATAGCAGATGTTCTGAAAGAGCTGCAAAACCTGGACCCGTACAAATCAGCTGGGCTTGACAATCTGGACCCTCTATTTCTGAAACTATCCGCCACCATTGTCGCAACCCCTATTACCAGCCTGTTCAACCTCTCTTTCATATCGTCTGAGATCCCCAAGGATTGGAAAGCTGCCGCAGTCATCCCCCTCTTCAAAGGGGGAGACACCCTGGACCCAAACTGTTACAGACCCATATCCATCCTGCCCTGCCTATCTAAGGGCTTCGAAAGCCAAGTCAACAAACAGGTCACTGACCATCTCGAATCCCACCGTACCTTCTCCGCTGTGCAATCTGGTTTCCGAGCCGGTCACGGGTGCACCTCAGCCACACTCAAGGTACTAAACGATATCATAACCGCCATCGATAAAAGACAGTACTGTGCAGCCGTCTTCATCGACCTTGCCAAGGCTTTCGACTCTGTCAATCACCATATTCTTATCGGCAGACTCAGTAGCCTCGGTTTTTCGGATGACTGCCTTGCCTGGTTCACCAATTACTTTGCAGACAGGGTTCAGTGTGTCAAATCGGAGGGCATGCTGTCCGGTCCTCTGGCAGTCTCTATGGGGGTGCCACAGGGTTCAATTCTCGGGCCGACTCTTTTCTCTGTATATATCAATGATGTTGCTCTTGCTGCGGGCGATTCCCTGATCCACCTCTACGCAGACGACACCATTCTATATACTTTCGGCCCGTCATTGGACACTGTGCTATCTAACCTCCAAACAAGCTTCAATGCCATACAACACTCCTTCCGTGGCCTCCAACTGCTCTTAAACGCTAGTAAAACCAAATGCATGCTTTTCAACCGATCGCTGCCTGCACCCGCATGCCTGACTAGCATCACCACCCTGGATGGTTCCGACCTGGAATATGTGGACATCTATAAGTACCTAGGTGTCTGGCTAGACTGCAAACTCTCCTTCCAGACTCATATCAAACATCTCCAATCGAAAATCAAATCAAGAGTCGGCTTTCTATTCCGCAACAAAGCCTCCTTCACTCACGCCGCCAAGCTTACCCTAGTAAAACTGACTATCGATCCTCGACTTCGGCGATGTCATCTACAAAATGGCTTCCAACACCCTACTCAGCAAACTGGATGCAGTCTATCACAGTGCCATCCGTTTTGTCACTAAAGCACCTTATACCACCCACCACTGCGACTTGTATGCTCTAGTCGGCTGGCCCTCGCTACATATTCGTCGCCAGACCCACTGGCTCCAGGTCATCTACAAGTCCATGCTAGGTAAAGCTCCGCCTTATCTCAGTTCACTGGTCACGATGGCAACACCCATCCGTAGCATGCGCTCCAGCAGGTGTATCTCACTGATCATCCCTAAAGCCAACACCTCATATGGCCGCCTTTCGTTCCAGTACTCTGCTGCCTGTGACTGGAACGAATTGCAAAAATCGCTGAAGTTGGAGACTTTTATCTCCCTCACCAACTTCAAACATCAGCTATCTGAGCAGCTAACCGATCGCTGCAGATTTACATAGTCTATTGGTAAATAGCCCACCCATTTTCACCTACCTCATCCCCACACTGTTTTTATTTATTTACTTTTCTGCTCTTTTGCACACCAATATCTCTACCTGTACATGACCATCTGATCATTTATCACTCCAGTGTTAATCTGCAAAATTGTAATTATTCGCCTACCTCCTCATGCCTTTTGCACACATTGTATATAGACTCCCCCTTTGTTTTCTACTGTGTTATTGACTTGTTAATTGTTTACTCCATGTGTAACTCTGTGTTGTCTGCTCACACTGCTATGCTTTATCTTGGCCAGGTCGCAGTTGCAAATGAGAACTTGTTCTCAACTAGCCTACCTGGTTAAATAAAGGTGAAATAAAAATTAAATAAATAAAAATGTTTGGCTGAGCCTGGTGGGTACTGTAGTTTACCCACCTGGAGGGAGAGAAGGAAGTGGAGAGGGCTGTAGATTTCGGTGAAAGCACATAGTTCCTCTGGGGCAGGGGGAGGCATTGGGGTCCAGTCTCTGCCAGAACTCTGAAAAAAATCCATTAGAGAGGAAGATGAACACAGGAACTCAGTTGGCAAACTGACAGAAAGCCATGTGGTCATGGCCCTATGTAGTACTGTGTACCTCCCATAGTCTGTTCTGGACTTGGGGACTGTGTAGAGACCTCTATTGGCATGTGTTGTGGGGTATACATGGGTTTCCTAGCTGTGTGCTATTAGTTTAGAAAAACAGCTCGGTGCATTCAACATGTCAAATACAGGCAGTGATGAAGTCAATCTCTCCTCCACTTTGAGCCAGGAGAGATTGACATGCATATTATTAATGTTAGCTCTCTGTGCACATTTAAGGGCCAGCCGTGCTGCACTGTTCTGGCATCTGACCACACAACTGGACAGTAGTCCAGGTGCGGGAAAACAAGGGCCTGTAGGACCTGCCTTGTTCATAGCATTGTTAAGAATTCAGAGTAGTGCTTTATTATGGACAGACCTCCCCATCTTAGCTACTATTGCATCAATGTATTTAGTCCATGACAGTTTACAATCCAGGGTTACTCCAAGCAGTTTAGTCTCCTGAACATGCACAATTTCCATATTATTCATTAGAAGATTTAATTGAGGTTTAGGGTTTAGTGAATGATTTGTCCCAAATACATTGCTTTTAGTTTTTGAAATATTTAGGGCTTATTTCTTGCCACCCATTCTGAAACAGACTGCAGCTCTATGTTAAGTGCTGCAGTGATTTCACTTCAGCTGATGTGTATAGTGTTGAGTAATCAGCATAAATAGACACAAAGGCTTTACTCAGAGTACTCATTAGTAAAGATTGGAAAAAGTAAGGGGCCTAGACAGCTACCCTGGGGAATGCCTGACTCTACCTGGATTATGTTATAGAGTCTTCCATTAAAGAACACTCTCTGTGTTCTGTTACACAGGTAACTCTCAATCCACAATATATATATATATATATATATATATATATATATTCTACCTTTATTTAACTAGGCAAGTCAGTGAAGAACAAATTCTTATTTACAATGACGGCTTAGGAACAGTGGGTTAACTGCCTTGTTCAGGGGCAGAATGACAGATTTTGGCCTTGATCTAGCAACCTTTCGGTTACTGGCCCAACTCTCTAACCACTAGGCTACCTGCCGCCCCTGTAGCAGGGGATGTAAAGCCATATCACATACATTTTTCCAGTAGCAGATTATGATCAATAATGTCATAGGCTGCACAGAAGTCTTACAAAACAACTCTCACAATCTTTTTATTATACCTTTCTCTCAGCCAATCATCAGTCATTTGTGTGTGTGCCGTGCCGTACATGTTGAATGCCCTTCCCTATAAACTTGTGTAAAATCTGTTGTTCATTTGTTTATTGTGAAATAACATTGTATCTGGTCAAGCACAATTATTTCCTAAAGTTTACTAAGGGTCGGTAACAGGCTGATTGGTCGGCTGTTTGAACCAGTAAAGAGTGCTATGCTATTTTTGGGAACGGAATGACTTTTTCTTCCCTCCAGGCCTGAGGGCACACAATTTCCTGTAGGCTTAGATTGAAGAGATGGCAAATAGGAGTGGCAGTATTGTCTGCTATCATCCTCAGTAATTTTCCATCCAATTTGTCAGACCCAGGTGGCTCGCCATTATTGATAGACAACAACATTTTTCACCTCTTCCATACTCACTTTACGGAATTCAAAATTACAATGCTTGTCTTTCATAATTTTGTCAGTTATATAGGTTCAGAACTTGTTGTTGGCTTGTCATGCCTAAGTTTGCTACCCTTGTCAATGAAAAAATCATTAAAGTAGTAGGCAATATCAGTGGGTTTTGTGATGAATTAGACATCTGATCCAATGAATGATGGAGCCAGGTTTGCCTTTTTTCCCAACATTTCCTTTAAGTTGCTCCAAAGCTTTTACTATCATTCTTTATATCAATTATCTTGTTTCATAATACAGTTTCTTCTTCTTTTTGTTCAGTTTAGTCAGATGATTTCTACATTTACCGTATGTTAGCCAATCAGCTGTGCAGCCAGACTTACATGTATCTCAGCTTGGATGTTGGCACACCACCTCAAGCTCAACCTCGACAAGACAGAAGCTGCTCTTCCTCCTGGGGAAGGCCTGCCTGCTCCAAGACCTCTCCATCACGGTTGACAACTCCATGGTGTCCCCATCCCAGAGTACAAAGAACCTTGGCGTAACCCTGGACATCACCTTGACTTAACCCTGGACATCACCTTGACGTTCTCTGCAAACATAAAAGCAGTGACTCGCTCCTGCAGGTTCATGCTCTACAACAGTGGTTTCCAAATGTTTTATAGTCCCGTACCCCTTCAAACATTCAACCTCCAGCTGCGTACCTCCTCTAGCAAGAGGGTCAGCGTACTCTCAAATGTTGTTTGTTGCCATTATTGTAAGTCTGCCACACACACACTATATGATACATTTATTAAACATAAGAATGAGTGTGAGTTTGTCACAACCAGGCTCTTATAGGACCAGGGCACAAAAAAATAATAATAATAATAATCAATTATTTTGCTCTTTATCAAATCATAGTTTATTTGTCACATGCGCCGAATACAACAGGGGTAGTAGACCTTACAGTGAAATGCTTACTTACAGGCTCTAACCAATAGTGCAAAAAGGTAATAGGTGAACAATAGGTAAGAAAATAAAAGTAAAGAAATAAAACAACAGTAAAAAAAAAAAGTGAAAAATAAAGGTAGCGAGGCTACATACAGACACCGGTTAGTTGGGCTGATTGAGGTAGTATGTACATATAGATATGGTTAAAGTGACTATGCACATATGATGAACAAAGAGTAGCAGTAGCGTAAAAGAGGGGTTGGTGGGTGGCGGGACACAATGCAGATAGCCCGGTTAGCCAATGTGCGGGAGTACTGGTTGGTCAGCCCAATTGAGGTAGTATGTACATGAATGTATAGTTATAGTGACTATGCATATATGATAAACAGAGAGTATCAGCAGCGTAAAAGAGGGGTTGGGGGAGGCACACAATGCATATAGTCTGGGTAGCCATTTGATTACATGTTCAGGAGTCTAATGGCTTGGGGGTAAAAACTGTTGAGAAGCCTTTTTGTCCTAGACTTGGCACTCCGGTACTGCTTTCCATGCAGTAGTAGAGAGAACAGTCTATGACTGGGGTGGCTGGGGTCTTTGACAATTTTTAGGGCCTTCCTCTGACACCGCCTGGTGTAGAGGTCCTGGATGGCAGGCAGCTTAGCCCCAGTGATGTACTGGGCCGTACGCACTACCCTCTGTAGTGCCTTGCGGTCGGAAGCCGAGCAATTGATGGAAAGACCAAATTATGGAAAGACCTGTGTGTTGTCAGAGAAGAGCTCCAACTTCATGGCCTCAATTTTGTCCCGCACATTGAATATAGTTGCAGAAAGTCCCTGTAATCCTAGATTCAGATCATTCAGGCGAGAAAAAACATCACCCAGACAGGCCAGTCGTGTGTGAAACTCATCATCATGCAAGCGGTCAGACAAGTGAAAATTATGGTCAGTAAAGAAAACTTTAAGCTCTCTCTCTCAATTAAAAAAAAACGTGTCAATCTTTTGCCCCTTGATAAGCACATTTCTGTATATTGTAAAAGCGTGACATGGTCGCTGCCCATATCATTGCATAGTGCAGAAAATACACAAGAGTTCAGGGGCCTTGCTTTAACTAAGTTAACCATTTTCACTGTAGTGTCCAAAACATCTTTCAAGCTGTCAGGCATTCCCTTGGCAGCAAGAGCCTGCTTGGGGGGGGTTGCATTGTACCCAAGTGGCGTCGGGAGCAACTGCTTGCAAGTGCATTACCACTCCACTATGTCTCCCTGTCATGGGTTTTGCTCTATGAGTACAGATACCAACACATCTTGACCACCAAAGTCCATTTCATGTCACAATGTCCAGTACTTTAAACAATCCTCTCCTGTTGTCCTGGTTTCCAGTGGTTTGCAGAAGAGGATGTCTTCCTTAATTGACCCCCAGAAGCGGTCTTCTGGTCAGACTCTGGGGACAGGCACATCGCGCACCACTCCCTAGCATACTTCTCGCCAATTTCCAGTCTCTTGACAACAAGGTTGATGAAATCCGAGCAAGGGTAGCATTCCAGAGGGACATCAGAGACTGTAACGTTCTTTGCTTCACGAAAACATGGCTCACTAAAGAGACGCTATCGGAGTCGGGGCAGCCAGCTGGTTTCTCCATGCATCGCGTACAGAAACAAACATCTTTCTGGTATGAAGAGGGGCGGGGGCGTATGCTTTATGGTGAACGAGACGTGGTGTGGTCACAACAACATACAGGAACTCAAGTCCTTCTGTTCACCTGATTTAGAATTCCTCACAATCAAATGTCGACCGCATTATCTACCAAGGGAATTCTCTTCGATTATAATCACAGCCGTATATATTCCCCCCCAAGCAGACACATCGATGGCTCTGAAAAAACTTTATTTGACTCTTTGCAAACTGGAATCCACATATCCTGAGGCTGCATTCATTGTAGCTAGGGATTTTAACAAGGCTAATCTGAAAACAAGACTCCCTAAATTGTATCAGCATATCGATTGCGCAACCAGGGCTGGTAAAACCTTAGAATAGCAATGATCCAACTTCGGCGACGCATATAAGGCCCCTCCTTTCGGAAAAGCTGACCATGACTCCATTTTGTTGCTCCCTGTCTACAGACAGAAGCTAAAACAAGAAGCTCCCACGCTGAGGTCTGTTCAACGCTGGTACGACCAATATGATTCCACGCTCCAAGACTGCTTCCATCACGTGGACTGGGATATGTTTCGTCTTGCGTCAAACAACAACATTGACGAATACGCTGATTCGGTGAGCGAGTTCATTAGAACGTGCGTTGAAGATGTCGTTCCCATAGCAATGATTAAATCATTCCCAAACCTGAAACCGTGGATTGATGACAGCATTCGTGTGAAACTGAAAGCTCGAACCACTGCTTTTAATCAGGGCAAGGTGACCGGAAACATGACCGAATACAAAAAGTGTAGCTATTCCCTCCGCAAGGCAATCAAACAAGCTAAGCGTCAGTATAGAGACAAAGTAGAATCGCAATTCAACGGCTCAGACACAAGAGGTATGTGGCAGGGTCTACAGTCAATCACGGATTACAAAAAGAAAACCAGCCCAGTCACGGACCAGGATGTCTTGCTCCCAGGCAGACTAAATAACTTTTTTGCCCGCTTTGAGGACAATACAGTGCCACTGACATGGCCCGCAACCAAAACATGCGGACTCTCCTTCACTGCAGCCGAGGTGAGTAAAATATTTAAACGTGTTAACCCTCGCAAGGCTGCAGGCTCAGACGGCATCCCCAGCCGCGCCCTCAGAGCATGCGCAGACCAGCTGGCTGGTGTGTTTACGGACATATTCAATCAATCCTTATCCCAGTCTGCTGTTCCCACATGCTTCAAGAGGGCCACCATCGTTCCTGTTCCCAAGAAAGCTAAGGTACCTGAGCTAAACGACTACCGCCCCGTAGCACTCACTTCCGTCATCATGAAGTACTTTGAGAGACTAGTCAAGGACCATATCACCTCCACCCTACCTGACACCCTAGACCCACTCCAATTTGCTTACCGCCCAAATAGGTCCACAGACGATGCAATCTCAACCACACTGCCCTAACCCATCTGGACAAGAGGAATACCTATGTGAGAATGCTGTTCATCGACTACAGCTCAGCATTTAACACCATAGTACCCTCCAAACTCGTCATCAAGCTCGAGACCCTGGGTCTCGAGCAACTGGGCAACTGGGTACTGGACTTCCTGACGGGCCGCCCCTAGGTGGTGAGGGTAGGTAACAACATCTCCACCCCGCTGATCCTCAACACTGGGGCCCCACAAGGGTGCGTTCTGAGCCCTCTCCTGTACTCCCTGTTCACCCACGACTGCGTGGCCACGCACGCCTCCAACTCAATCATCAAGTTTGCGGACGACACAACAGTGGTAGGCTTGATTACCAACAACGACGAGACGGCCTACAGGGAGGAGGTGAGGGCCCTCGGAGTGTGGTGTCAGGAAAATAACCTCACACTCAACGTCAACAAAACTAAGGAGATGATTGTGGACTTCAGGAAACAGCAGAGGGAACACCCCTCTATCCACATCGGTGGGACAGTAGTGGAGAGGGTAGTAAGTTTTAAGTTCCTCGGCGTACACATCACAGACAAACTGAATTGGTCCACCCACACAGACAGCATCGTGAAGAAGGCGCAGCAGCGCCTCTTCAACCTCAGGAGGCTGAAGAAATTTGGCTTGTCACCAAAAGCACTCACAAACTTCTACAGATGCACAATCGAGAGCATCCTGTCGGGCTGTATCACCGCCTGGTACGGCAACTGCTCCGCCCACAACCGTAAGACTCTCCAGAGGGTAGTGAGGTCTGCACAACGCATCACCGGGGGCAAACTACCTGCCCTCCAGGACACCTACACCACCCGATGTCACAGGAAGGCCATAAAGATCATCAAGGACAACAACCACCCGAGCCACTGCCTGTTCACCCCGCTATCATCCAGAAGGCGAGGTCAGTACAGGTGCATCAAAGCTGGGACCGAGAGACTGAAAACAGGTCAGACACAGAGGTTAAAGGTCAAATGTGTATTTGAAGCAAAAGTCTTTGCTATGGGTTCTGCTCTTGACTTGGGTTGATATTCACACTAGGTTTATAATGGGTTATCAGTATTGATTCCCTTTATTTGACTATTTAAATGTTATTCTACATTATAGATTTCTGTTGCTGATTTTCTAAAAGTGCTGTTGTGTTCTGAGTATAAACACTATTCTTCATGGCCTATGTGTGTAGGTGGTGCAGGTGACCTTCAGGGAATGGATTCCTCTAGACTGAAGAGGGCACTTACATAGAGACAGCGTCAGCAATGGGTAAATAAGTTAAAGGCCTTGGTTTGTTTATTTAAGACCTTTAAAGTTGTTACCACAAGCACTGTTATTAAAGCATTTTACCCCCTGTTATTATTCATCTCTCATATTCAGACATCCATCCATGTACGGTGTGCTTTTGCTTCCGATTCGAACAAAGTCTAAATAAACTGGGATATCAATAGGAAGTGCTGTGGTTTTTGAGCAAACATTTACATATTATAAATTGATCCAACTAAATATGAAGGTCAAACAGAGTGGGATTTCATCCATCCTGTGAGTGATAACGATGTTAGTAGAGGACAACACTGAACTGGATAAATATGTGTTCAGTTACAGCTTGATGTCATGTTGGGGCCTCCATGCCTTCTAGTAGTATTCATTCCTCTGACAGCTGTATGTCTGCCAAACTGCAAAAGAAAGGACTATATGTCACACAGAGAACATACTACTGTTTAAACACTACTAGCCACCAGCATTACATAGGCATTACTACTTTATTATTGGATAGCAACTCCCAGAGTTTTACATTTACCACGAGAGCAGTCTGCTTTGGTGACATAGTAGTAATGTAAGTTGTAGAGCTTCTTTTTTTCTTTTTTTAAACACACATACACTACATGTCTGATAACATGTCCGATAATGGACTCATTACAGGCAAAGCCAGGGGTTTCCCTCTGTCTATGGGATGTAGATGTGTATCACCTGGATAAGCCCTAATGTGCCACGGTGCAACTTCAGCTGTACCGTCCATGAGGAGGATGAGGGGAAAGGGGATTGGTTTAGAGGAAAGTCTTACTGAAGGCAATATGCAGTCCAAGGCTACAGCCATGGTAGAGGTAGAAGATGGGAAAAGTGGAGCACTATTGGGAAACGTGATTAAAAAAACAACACAAAACTACTAATTGTACAATCTTATTCTCCATCTTTATTTTAAAGTATAACACATCAGCAAAAACAAGTAAAAGTAGAAAAATGTTTCAGCAAAATGTGAGCATAATTTGTGTGGTTTCACAATGCAGGCTAATCGTGCACCTCATTTCCCATCTCTCAGACCACTCCGGGTACCTCCGGCATAGTTGACGGACCTGAAATTAGAGAAGGCAGACGTCATCATTTACCAAAAATTCCCAAGGCATCAGACAGTATACAGAGCAGTATTGTCAAAACGTATACTCGTACTTTTGGAATCCCAGGCCTCGTACCTTGTCTGTGGCCACGCCTCCTCATCGGCCCATCTGACCGTGAAACACCACCTGAGGGGCATCCAGGGGGGGTTTGGGCACCCCGTATTTTGCCTGGAACTCAGCAGGGTCCAGCGCTAGGGCACTAGGGCACTCTCCACTGTATCAACTAGGAGAGGAGACACAGGAAGTTTACAATACGGCTCAATTTACAATAAAATAAATATACCAAAATAGCTGGCTCAGTGACAAAAACAATAAATCAATCCTGTTTAGCAAATTTTGGGCTGAATTATACCCATGTGAATTGGGGTTCATTATTTTTCCAAAGGTTTGGACTCCGGACAAGCAAATCCCAATTGGAGCTGAGAGTGTAACTCAACTCAAGGACTCCGACTGAAGCTCACCTGGAATATGGATTGATCCTGGAATGTGTCTACCTCCTCTTTGGTCCGTACATCAACCTTCTGGGCAGTTGTTCTTGGCCAGAAGGGCCTTGAGGTCAGAGTAGGAGATATCCTTATCTGTGGAGAAGTCAATTTGCTACATGCAACACAATGATGTCAAGGCTATATTTAGCCTAGTGCAAACTTAACATACATGATTTACAACTACCTTCATGCTGCTTCCTGGCACTGGCCATAACATTTCTTTGCGGAAATAAATGTGTAAGAAAATAAAAAAGTATTCTACAACTGAGTCAGACAGTGAGATTGCAGAAATTGCCCCAAAAAAAGACAGTAGAAAAGTTGAGTAATTGCATGATAGCACACAACCAGCCACTTTCAAAGCACACATTGCCTATCAAATCCAAATATCCATCCCTAACTAGAACATTTTCCGACAAGAGAGAACGGCAAAAGGGGGCGGAGTTGCAATCTACCACAGAGATAGCCTGCAGAGTTCTGTCTTTCTATCCAGGTCTGTGGCCAAACAATTTGAGTTTCTACTTTTAAAAAGCCACCTTTCCAGAAACAAGTCTCTCACCGTTGCCACTTGCTACAGACCACCTTCTGCCCCCAGCTGTGCCCTGGACACCATATGTGAACTGATTGCCCCCCATCTATCTTCAGAGCTTGTGCTGATCACTGCCTTATTGCTTGCGTCCGTAATGGGTCTGCGGTCAAACGACCACCCGTTATCACTGTCAAACGCTCCCAAACACTTCACCGAGCAGACCTTTCTAACCGACCTGGCCCGGGTATCCTGGAAGGATATTGACCTCATTACATCAGTAGAAGATGCCTGGTTATTCTTTAAAAGTGCTTTCCTCACAATCTTAAATAAGCATGCCTCATTCAAAAATTTTGAACCAGGAACAGATATAGCCCGTGGTTCACTCCAGACCTGACTGCCCTTGACCAGCACAAAAACATCCTGTGGCATACTGCATTATTTTTATTTTTTATTTTTTTTATTTCACCTTTATTTAACCAGGTAGGCTAGTTGAGAACAAGTTCTCATTTGCAACTGCGACCTGGCCAAGATAAAGCATAGCAGTGTGAGCAGACAACAAAGAGTTACACATGGAGTAAACAATTAACAAGTCAATAACACAGTAGAAAACAAAGGGGGAGTCTATATACAATGTGTGCAAAAGGCATGAGGAGGTAGGCAAATAATTACAATTTTGCAGCATCGAATAGCCCCCGCGATATGCAACTTTTCAGGGAAGTTAGGAACCAATATACACAGGCAGTTAGGAAAGCAAAGGCTAGCTTTTTCAAACAGAAATTTGCATCCTGCAGCACAAACTCCAAAAAGTTATGGGACACTGTAAAGTCCATGGAGAATAAGTGCACCTCCTCCCAGCTGCCCACTGCACTGAGGCTAGGAAACACTGTCATCACCGATAAATCCACAATAATTGAGAATTTCAAGAAGCATTTTTCTACGGCTGGCCATGCTTTCCACCTGGCCACCCCTACCCTGTCAACAGCCCTGTACCCCCCATTTCTCCTTCACCTAAATCCAGATAGCTGATGTTCTGAAAAAGCTGCAAAATCTGGACCCCTACAAATCAGCCGGGCTAGACAATCTGGACCCTTTCTTCCTAAAATTATCAGCCAAATGTTTTGCAACCCTAATTACTAGCCTGTTCAACCTCTCTTTCGTATTGTCTGATATCCCCAAAAATTGGAACGCTGCCGCGGTCATCCTCCTCTTCAAAGGGGGTGACACTCTAAACCCAAACTACTACAGACCTATATCTATCCTTTCTAAGGTCTTTGAAAGCCAAGTTAACAAACAGATCACCGACCATTTTGAATCCCACCGTACCTTCTCCGCTATGCAATCTGGTTTCCGAGTTGGTCATGGGTGCACCTCAGCCACGTTCAAGGTCCTAAACGATATCATAACTGCCATCGATAAGAGAGAATACTGTATTCATCGACTTGGCCAAGGCCTTCGACTCTGTCAATCACCACATTTTTATCGGCAGACTCAACAGCCTAGGTTTCTCAAATGACTGCCTCGCCTGGTTCATCAACTATTTCTCAGACAGGGTCCAGTGTGTCAAATCGGAGGACCTGTTGTCCGGACCTCTGGCAGTCTCTATGGGGGTGCCACAGGGTTCCATTCTCGGGCCGAATCTTTTCTCTGAATACATCAATGATGTCGCTCTTGCTGCTGGTGATTCTCTGATCCACCTCTACGCAGATGACACCATTCTGTATACATCTGGCCCTTCTTTGGACACTGTGTTAACTACCCTCCAGACGAGCTTCAATGCCATACAATTCTCCTTCCGTAGCCTCCAACTGCTCTTAAATGCAAGTAAAACTAAATGCATGCTCTTCAACTGATCCCTGCCTGCACCTGCCCGCCCATCCAGCATCACTACTCTGGATGGTTCTGACTTAAGTATTTGTAATTGTCCACATATTCTAGGTGTCTGGTTAGACTGTAGACTCTCCTCCCAGACTCACATTAAGCATCTCCAATCCAAAATTTAATCTAGAATCGGCTTCCTATTTTGCAACAAAGCATCCTTCACTCATGCTGCCAAACATACCCTCGTAAAACTGACTATCCTGCCGATCCTTGACTTCAGCGATGTCATTTACAAAATAGCCTCCAACACTCTACTTGGCAAATTGGATGCAGTCTATCACAGTCCCATCTGTTTTGTCACTAAAGCCCCATATACTACCCACCACTGCGACCTGTATGCTCTCGTTGGCTGGCCCTCGGTTCATATTTGTCGCCAAACCCTCTGGCTCCAGGTCATCTATACGTCTTTGCTAGTTAAAGCTCCGCCTTATCTCAGCTCACTGGTCACCATAGCAGCACGCGCTCCAGCAGGTATATTTCACTGGTCACTCCCAAAGCCAATTCCTCCTTTGGCTGCCTTTCCTTCCAGTTCTCTGCTGCAATGACTGGAACGAATTACACATTTAAAAAAATAATAATAATTCACTGAAGCTGGAGACTCATATCTCCCTCACTAACTTTAAGCACCAACTGTCAGAGCAGCTCACAGATCACTGCACATATCCCATCTGTAAATAGCCCATTTAACTACCTCATCCCATACCGTTATTTTTTTTTGGCTCCTTTGCACCCCAGTATCTCTACTTGCACATTCATCTTCTGCACATCTATCACTCCAATGTTCATTTGCTAAATTTTAATTACTTCTCCACTATGGCCTGTTTATTCCCTTACCTCCCTTATCTCACCTCATTTGCACACACTGTACATAGACTTATTTTCTATTGTGTTATTGACTGTATGTTTGTTTGTTCCATGTGTAACTCTGTGTTGTTGTTTGTGTCGCACTGCTTTGCTTTATCTTGGCCAGGTCACAGTTGTAAATGAGAACTCGTTCTCAACTAGCCTACCTGGTTAATAAAGTTTAATAAAGGTGAAATAAAAAATAAAAAAATAAACCTGACAAAATCAATGATTGACATTTGATCCAATGTACTGTCGTATTATGGCTCACAGAGACAGATGATCAAGCGGCGCTGCGAACTGCACGAAGAAGGTAAATGCAGAATACAGTCGTAGAATACGCACTTACCTGAGTTTGCCATCTTGTTTATCGGTGCCCATTTGAATGGAATCTTCTCATGTAGTACTGTATTTCCTCATTCGTTCCATGTTGATTGTTTGAGCGGTAATCATTGGACGACATTCTTAAAAAAGAGGCACTTCAGCCAGTATTGAAGCTTTAGCCAATCAGACGGATCTTCAACAGCACATCATACTCAAGTTTCAAAATAAAAGTTGCATTACTGTAATAGGAACTTATATTACTTCCAACCATATTAATTTAGTTTTATCAAACTACTTTGTCCCTTCTGTTAAAAACAATCACTCATACAAACTCAGCCAAAATTATGAAAACACTTTTATTAGAAAAACAATTGCTTTTGTTATTCATCATGAGTATTCAGTTAGTTTTATTTATTCTACACATGAATCTGACTGCCATAACTGCCCTGTCTTGATCCTTCTGTACACAAGTTAATTTGCCAGCAAACAACCTGCAGTCTCTTTAGTCACAACACCTCTTAAGATTTTGTTAGGGTTATTTAGTTCACAAAAGTCCAAAGTTATTTCATTCCTATATTCATAAGTGCAGGATTCTGAACAACCTGAGCACAGTGCTGGTGAGTCACTGGTGAGTGAAGCCATTTTGGCTCTGTCCCATCCCAGTTACTTTACTCCTACATTCTCTCTAGGGGTCGCCTGTACTACTGAATCACTGTACCGTCTGTAATCCCAAAACTGGATCACAGCGTTCCCTCCTTGCTGTAGGAGGGGTTCCCCAGCCCCTTTGCTGAGTTTTCCCCTGTTTTACATGTCTGTCGCCTCCAAAGGACCAGGGTGACCAGGAAAAGGAGCAGAAGAAATCCCAGCCCTCCTCCGATAACCCCCGCCCTTAGGGCCAGGTTGGTGGCCTCAGGGGGGTCATAGTGTAGGCAGGAGAGCTTCGAGGGGGCGCTGGCCCCCGCCATGTTCACCGCCTCCACACACACCTTGACTCCTGCCTCTAGTTCCCCCAGCACCCCGCTCCGAGAATAACTCCCGAACTGGAGAGGTTCTCCTCTTCGATCTTCGATCACGACCCGGTACCCAGATACCACAGAGGCTGGGGCGCACCACCGTATCTCTGCCCCCCCATTCGCGCCTGGTACTAGCTTCTGGAGGTGTGGAGCATGAGGGGGCTCGCCTGCCCCACTTAGACCAGGGCAGAGGCATCCGGTCTGGGCAGAGAGCTGGGAGCAGGGGAGCTGATTGTCCTGGCAGGGATGGTAGTCACAGGGCTTGGACTGCATCGGAACTAGAGTAGAAGCTGATGGTGATTTTCTGTGGTTAGGAGGGAAATGGGAAGCATCCTCTTCAGTGTAGTCATCTTCGTCGTAGTCGAAGCCCACGCCGGTAACATATTGGATCTTGGGGTATGTAACTGGCGGGGAGGTGGGAATGGCGTGTGTGAGAACGGGGCGGGTGTTGATGAGGCGGGTGGGAAGCAGGTCAGGGGTCAGTAATAGAAGAAGGAGCATTGCAGCCAAGTTCCAGCAGAATGACATCATCTCTGTGGAACAGAAATGGAAAGATTATAAACACAAGTCGGAATTACTTCCCACATTATGACCATGTGAACCCATACAGGAGGAGGCACAGGATACAACAGACAGAAAGATATGAATGATAATGTACTGTAGGACAACGGGTTCACAGAGAGATAATGTTCTGCAGGAAAACCGGTTCACAGAGAGATAATGTACTGTAGGACAACCGGTTCACAGAGAGATAATGTACTGTAGGACAACCGGTTCACAGAGAGATAATGTACTGTAGGACAACCAGTTCACAGACAGATCATGTACTGTCGGACAACAGGTTCACAGAGAGATAATGTGCTGTAGGACAACTGGTTCACAGAGAGTTAATGTACCGTAGGACAACCGGTTCACAGAGAGATAATGTACTGTAGGACAACCGATTCACAGTGAGATAATGGACAACTGGTTCACAGAGAGGATAAACTAACAAGCCTGATTCTCAAGGAGTTAAAAAAAGAAAGACAGAATTAATTCTGTACAAAGGTTACAAAGATGGACAACGCTGCCCACCACATTTAGTCACTATTGTACATAAAGCAGAGTGGAGTGGAGGCTAATGAGGGGAGGACGGCTCATAATAATGGCTGCAATGGAACGAATGGAAGGGCATCAAACCATGTGTTTGATGTACTTGATACCATTCCACTTATTCCGCTCCAGCCATTACCACGAGTCCGTCCTCCCCAATTAATGTGCCACTAACCTCCTGTGGTAGATAAGCATTCTGGGGTTCTATAGGAGTTCCAAATGTATGTAGGTGAAGGGTCACTTGTTAGGGCTTTAATAATGAACATTCATTGGCTCAGATGAGTAACCATTAAAAACACAACAAAGGGAGGATGAAGTGTCCACCAGCTAGTGCTCTCTTCTCAGTTGGCAGCGTGCCAGACAAATCTGTGGGAACCCGAGCTGAACTCTCAACACATGCTAGTCCTCTATTTAGCTTCCACATACTTTCATCCACAGAATAACACAGCAACATTCTAAATGATTCAAGTTGTTGTATGGCTTAATCTGAGTTGATGTTGACTAGGTTAATTAATCATTCATCATCTTTTTAGGTGGTTGTGAAAATGCAAGAAACATGAGTACAGTCATGCTCTCAAACATCACCATAGCAGCCAAGTGAAAGAAAACTATAACATACCAATGCGAGTAGTTCATCTTTTACTTTACCTGAATTGTAGAATAATAGGATATCTAATGTCTCTTCCCGCAATCCCTCTTCACTCTTCTTTGTTATTTTCTCAACTCTCACATTCTCTCTCTCTCCCTCCCTCTCTCTTTCTCCAAACCAGCATCTTCTTTTATTCTCACCAAACTTTACCCTCCTTTTTAACACCCCCTCATTTCTAAACTCTGTGCTTCTCCCCCCCCCCCCCCCCCCTCTTTCTCTCAATTCTCTCTATCTCACTCTCTCACTCCAGGTCTCCTTTTCTCTATTTCCGTTAGGGGGGAGGGTGTACTGTTCGTATGTGTCCCTCCTTGCATACTAATTTACTCATCAGTAGCAGTAGGCAAGCTTGAGCTGGCTTGTTTGTGTGTGTCAGTGTGTTTTTCTATGAGGAGGTATATAGTATGTTGGCTGTTCATGACATAATTGTATGAGAAAGTGCCCATGTATTTTTGTGTGTAATGTATGTACATAGAACACGAGTTTGGGATCAGATCCTTTTAAAGCATGTGACTCACATACTCACATTCCAGTGTGTGCAGGAGTGTGTCAGTGTGTGTGAGGGTGAATGCTTGAGTGTGTGAGGGAGGGAGGGAATGTTTGAGCATGCATGTGTATTGTTACAATCTCCATGGTGTGCATTGTTGCAGACCTGAAGGATAGGGGTTGGGCTCCAGTCCTTATAAGGATTGCTGGCAAGGCGGACAAGCTGGGACATGACAGAAGTACCAGCATCTGACTGATAAAGAGAGCGAACCAGGAAATCAGAATCAGAGCAGGAATCACTTAGCTTCCTCTTTGTCCCATGCAACACCCCAAATACTACTGCTACCCAACACCTCACTGATACCCCCATACCCTGAGTTGTTATCTACTACTACAATCCACAACATGACACCTCATCTTGACTATAAGATGTGGTCACCTGATACTACCCCCAACATGTCAACTTAAACCTAAAATATTATGAGTTGTAACTTTATTGGTGGGTGTTATGCAAAGACTTGTCTATACTTATCTGAAGTTCAAGTGAATCATTTATGTATGAAGAAACAATGTATGTATCATGGAGTGAGACTATAGGTATACACCGTGTATTCGGGAAGTATTCATACCCCTTGACTTTTTCTACAATTTGTAATGTTACAGCCTTATTCTAAAGTGTATTTAAACAAGTTTTCTTCTCATCAATCTACACACAATAGCCCATAATGACAAAGAAAAACATGTTTTTAGACATTTCTGCAAATTTACATATAAAGAAAAAAGCTAAAATACATTTACATAAGTATTCAGACCCTTTACTCAGTACTTTGTTGAAGCACCTTTGGCAGCGATTACAGCCTCATGTCTTCTTGGGTATGACACTACAACTTTGGCACACCTGTATTTGGCAGTGGTGTAAAATACTAAAGGAAAAATACTTTAAAGTACTCCTTAAGTCGTTTTTGGGGGTATCCGTACTTTAATTTACTATTTATATTTTCGACTACTTTTACTTTTACTTCACTATGTACTTTTTACTCCACTATGTACTATTTACTCCAAACATTTCCCCTGGCACCCAAAAGTATTAGTTACAATTTGAATGCTTAGCAGTGAAGGAAAAAGGTCCAATTCACACACGTCCCTGGTCTTCCCTACTGCCTCACTCAACATAAATGCTTCCTTTATAAAGTATGTCTGAGTGTTGGAGCATGCCCCTGGCTGTCAAAAAAACGAATACAAAAATGTAATTGTGCCGTCTGGTTTGCTAAATACAAGGAATTTGATGTATCGCACTTACTTTTACTTTTATTCAAGTATGACAATTTAGTACTTTTTCCACCACTGTACTAAAGTCCATTTAAAATCTGACATTTAAAAACAACTTTTACTCAAGTAGTATTTTACTGGGTTACTTTCACTTTGACTTGAGTCATTTTATATTAAGGTATGCCATTTGAATGCTTGTTCCACCTCTGTATTTGGGGAGTTTCTCACATTATTTTCTGTAGATACTCTCAAGTTCTGTCAGGCTGGATGGGGAAAGTCACTGCACCCCTATTTTCAGGTCTCTCCAGAGCCACTCAAGGACATTCAGAGACTTGTCCCAAAGCCACTCCTGCGTTGTCTCGGCTGTGTGCTTAGGGTCATTGTCCTGTTGGAAGGTGAACCTTCGCCCCCAGTCTGAGGTCCTGAGCGCTCTGGAGCAGGTTTTTATCAAGGTTCTCTCTGTACTTTGCTCCGTTCATATTTCCCTCAATCCCGAATTGTCTCCCAGTTCCTGCCCCTGAAAAACATCCCCACAACATGATGCTGACACCACCATGCTTCATCGTAGGGATGGTGCCAGGTTTCCTCCAGACGTGACGCTTGGCATTCAGGCCAAAGAGTTCCATCTTGGTTTCATCAGACTAGAGAATCTTGCTTCTCATGGTCTGAGAGTCCTTCACGTGGCTTTTGGCAAACTCCAACTGTGCTGTCATGTGCCTTTTACTGAGGAGTGGCTTCCATCTGGCCTAGCATAAAGGCCTGATTGGTGGAGTGCTGCAGAGATGGTTGTCCTTCTGGAAGGTTCTCCCATCTCTACAGAGGAACTCTTGAGCTCTGTCAGTGGGACCAACTGGTTCTTGGTCACCTCCCTGACCAATGGCGATTTTAGCATGTAAATCTTGGTGGGGGAAACAAACATTTTTGGGGGGGATGCATACCAGCAAAGCCACTACACAACACAACACAAACAAATACATGAATTGCACTATAACGGTGACAAACGGTGCCCACAAACCTACATAAAGTTGTCCCTACAGCAGTGTCCCAACAGCAGAGTCCCAACACCTTACCACTGCTACACCTGGCTATCAGTGGAGCCTTGTCTGGCAGCAAAACAGTTCATTCAGCCTCATTTACTGCCTTTAACAAAAACATAGATGATATGGCTGACTTGCTTAAACAAATGTGGTTTCTACTGACAATTGAGATGTACAAACTATGACATAAGGGGATGACAAGAAGATAAGAGTTAATCTGTAATTTTGATTAAGACATTAATGCGCGAGCTTGGACGTACATAGTCAATAACACTATTTGTTCAGCACTTTTGAAATGTACAGCAACAGAATTCAGAACACGTGCCATTCTTACAGTGTTCACCCTGTACATCAAGTCAGAACCATATGATAAATAAAGAGGGCATATAAGCAGACAATGAAAGCTCTTACAATATTCAATGATTACATTTCTCTAAAACAGGTTATAGGCTACATGTGCACCACCGATTCAGAACAGTACACGAAATTAAGAGGGAAAAATAGACCAAATTATTAGGGTGAGGCACATGGGCTTACTACACAACATACACTTAGTATTACTAGTATTACTTTCTTAGCTACAGTATACATATCTCCCTGGCATATTACATAATTTATGCAGCTGCATACAATACATTTTTTGACTCACATTGTTGTGCTGTGCTCACTTGAACAGGAAGGTGGTGCGGCATTCCTTTGTGGGCAAATTTTGTCATCAAACTTTGTCATCCAAGTCTGGCATTCTCCTGATTTATGGCGCTTTCAAGAGAAATGGGAACAAAAAAAAAACAAGGTTGAATCATGATGACGTCAATGATCTTCAGGTCGTAGCTCGAGAAAGAGGCCCATGTTCCCAACTTACAATTCTGAGTTGGATGACCATTCAAAACTTATTTTCCCAGTCGGATCTGGCTTTGTCCCGAGTTCCCAGTTCCACGTTAACAGTTGTTTTGAACGTGGCAGAAATCATGCTGGATTCCACTCCACTGTATACCAGGCTAGTGATTGCTTTGCATGTCACGACTTCCACCGAAGGTGGCTCCTCTCCCTGTTCGGGCGGCACTCGGCAGTCGTCGTCACCGGTCTACTAGTTGCCACCGATCCTTTTTTCTTTTCTGCTGGTTTTATCTTGATTGTTTTCACCTGTTGAAGCCCGCACCAGAACATGGAGTCAGCAGGAGCAGCTGAGCCCCCCCCTCCCATCCATGGAAGAGCGGGTCCTCCATCACACAGCCATCCTACACCGGATTGGAACATTGATGGATCCAATGATGGACAGAATGGAGAGATAGGAGAGGAGCAGCCTCCCTACTCCTCTTCAGCCTGCACTACCAACTTCTCCGTCGGCGTCCGAACCCAGCGTTCTTCGGCTTGCGCTCCCGATGGAGTACGATGGAACGGCTGCCGGGTTTAAGGGGTTCTTGCTACAACTAGAGCTTTACCTGGCTACCGTTTGCCCGACTCCCTCGGGAGAGGAGAGTGTGAGCGTCCTCATCTCGTGCCTGACGGGCAGAGCCCTGGAGTGGGCCAATGCGGTCTGTGAGGGTCCAGAGTCAGCGAGGGACCATTACCCTGAGTTCACCTGCCGTTTCCGGGCTGTGATCAACCACCCACCGGAGGGTCGAGCGGCAGGTGAATGGCTGTTCCACCTTAGGCATGAGACGAGGAGCACGCAGGACTTCGCGCTGGAGTTTCGGACCCTGGGCACTGGATTGGGGTGGAATGACAGGGCCCTGAGGGACCATTACCGGTGTAGCCTCCGGGAGGATGTCCGCAGGGAGCTAGCTTGTCGGGACGCCACCCTTACACTAGACGAACTAATCGACATGTCAATCCGTCTGGACAACCTGCTAGCTGCTCGCGGGCGTCCAGAGCGAGTTATGTTTGTTTTCCACCCCCCAGTACTCCAGCTCCAACACCCATGGAGTTAGGGGTGCTACATCTAGGGCGACCGGAGGAGCCTCCTCCTGCACCAGTTGTGGTCGGAGAGGGCACACTGCTGACCGGTGCTGGAGGAGCTCGTCTGGGAGTCGAGAGGTCAGGCAGAGCACTGCTCGGACACCCCAGGTGAGTCAGCACCAGAATCTCCCAGAGCTCCCTGTTGGTCATATGTTTGTACTAATCTCTTTTCCTGAGTTTTGACCCTCTTCCCAGCAAAAGGCGCTAGTCGATTCAGGTGCAGCTGCGAGTTTTATGGACCACGGGTTCGCTCATATGTTAGGGATTCTGTTGGTGCAGATAGGCCAACCCTTGCCCGTGCACTCCCTAGATAGTCGACCGTTAGGGTCAGGGCTGGTCAGGGAGGCCACGGTTCCACTGAACATGGTAACGCAGGGGGGTCATAAGAAGCGGATTAGTCTCTTCCTCATTAATTCTCCTGCATTTCCAGTGGTGCTGGGGATTCCCTGGTTGGCTATTCACAATCCCAATATTTCATGGAAGCAGGGGGCTCTTAAGGGGTGGTCAGAGGAGTGTTCAGATAGGTGTATAGGAGTTTCCATCGGTGCAACGACGGTTGAGAGTCCAGAACAGAGAGTCCACTGTGCGCATTCCCTCAGAATATGCCGATTTGGCTATCGCTTTCTGTAAAAAGAGGGTGACCCAATTACCACCTCATCAACAAGGGGATTGTGCGATTAACCTCCAGGTAAACGTGGAAACAGGGGGCTCTTAAGAGGTAGCGGGTAACTTGGGCGACTGTTGGAGCATGCATGACCTGTACGTCAAGGCTGAGAAATGTGTGTTCTCCAAACAAGCCGTCTCTTTCCTGGCGTATCGCATTTCCACATCTGGGGTGGTGATGGAGTGTGACCGCGTTGCAGCCATGCGTAATTGGCCGACTCCGACCACAGTAAAGGAGGTGCAGCGGTTCTTAGGGTTTTCCAATTACTACCGGATGTTTATCAGGTGTTTTGGCCATGTTGACCATGTTTATCTGGTGTTTTGGCCAGGTGGCTGCTCCCATTACCTCGCTGCTGAATGGGGGACCGGTGCGTTTGCGGTGGTCAGAGGAGGCGAGCAGAGCTTTTAGTCGTCTGTTTACCGATGCTCCCGTATTGGCTCATCAGGACCCCTCTTTGGCATTCATGGTGGAGGTGGACCCGTCCGAGGCTGGGGTTGGAGCCGCGCTATTACAGTGCTCGGGCACGCCACCGAAGCTTCGCCCCTGCACTTTCTTTTCGGGGAAGCTCAGTCCGGCGGAGCGAAACTATGACGTGACGTGGAGGACAGGGAGTTGCTGGCTGTGGTAAAAGCTCTGAAGGCGTGGAGACATTGGCTTGAGGGGGCTAAACACCCTTTGGACTGACCACCGTCATCTTGAGTACATCCGGGCAGTGAGGAGACTGAATCCTCGCCAGGCAAGGTGGGCCATGTTTTTCACCAGATTTCGTTTCACCATCTCTTATAGACCAGGTTCCCGTAACAATAAGGCCGACGCACTGTCCCGTCTCTATGATACTCGATCCCACTCCCATACTTCTGGCCTCATGTCTGGTGGCACCGGTGGTATGGAAGGTGGACGCGGACATCGAGCGGGCGTCGCGGTTAGAAACCACGCCACCACAGTGTACAGTGGGCCGGAAGTACGTGCCGCTTGGTGTTCGTGACAAATTGATCCGGTGGGCCCACACGTTACCCTCCTCGGGTCATCTGGGAATTGAGAGGACGGTGCAGGGTCTTAGGGGGAGGTACTGGTGGCCCACTTTAGCTAAGGGCGTGAGGTTTTATCTCTCCTCCTGTTCGGTGTGCGCTCAGAGTAAGGCTCCTAGACACCTGCCTTAGAGGGAAGTTACAGCCCCTCCCCGTTCCACAACGACCTTGGTCACATTTGTCGGTGGACTTCCTCACCGACCTTCCCCCGTCTCAGGGGAACACCACGATCCTGGTCATTGTGGATCGTTTTCTGAAGTCCTGCCGTCTCCTCCCGTTGCCCCGTCTCCCTACGGCCCCGCAGACTGTGGAGGCCCTGTTTACCCACGTCTTCCGGCACTACGGGGTGCCTGAGTACATTGTTTCTGATCGGGGTCCCCAGTTCACGTCCCGGGTTTGGAGGGCGTTCATGGAGCGTCTGGGGGTCTCGATCAGCCTGACCTCAGGTTTTCACCCCGAGAGCAATGGGCAGGTGGAGAGGGGGAACCAGGATGTGGGTAGGTTTCTGCGGTCGTATTGCCAGGACTGGCCAGGAGAATTCCACCGCCTCCATCCTCTCCCTCCAGGTTGTCCTCGAGAACGGTGTCGGCGGGCAGCGGGAGCCGCGTGTCAGAGGGGGGGCACTGTCATGAATTCCACCGAAGGTGGCTCCTCTCCCTGTTCGGGTGGTGCTCAGCGGTCACCGGTCTACTAGCTGCCACCGATCCCTTTTTTTCCCTGTTGGTTTTGTCTTGATTGTTTTCACCTGTTGCTTATTTTGGTTCATCAATGGTCTATTATGGTCTATTTAAACTTCCAATGCCTGCCTGCTTTTGTGCGGGCTTATTCCTACTGTCAGTGGTGAAGTTGTTTTTCTCCTGCTTAATTTGTTGTATGTTATTTCCTGGTTTTTGGAGACATACCTGATTTATGGTCATTGCCTGATTGTTGGCTAGACCAAGTGAAATAAACGCATCCATTGGAAGTATTGCTCTCTGCGCCTGACTCTACACCCACCACCCATAGAATTCCATGACATTGCAATGCTTGCAGTTAACAAAGGATTTCTACAAACCACTCATTGTTGAATTTGCGATTTCTAACTTGTTGTGTAATGTTTATGTCCAATGGCCGATGAGCACCGATACGTTTTATCTATAATTTCTCTTCATTATTAAAAGTTTATATTTGACAAGGATTAAAAAGGATTTGCAAGTAGATTGTCAATTTGATTCATGATGATGACTGCTAGCTAAGATTTTGAATGTATAATGTTGACATGATCAGTTGACTTGATGTCATTTTATCTGTGACCAATGCCCTGAGCCTACTTGGAAGGGCACTTCTAATGTAATCCGATGGCAGCACCCAAGGGGCTTGAATTTTCGAGCTCTACCCTTAGATTTGGCAGTGACGTAGTCTCCCCATGAGTGACAGAACACTGAGACAATCACGGCGCACCTAGAGAGGATTACCAAGCCTGACCCACCACCACAGAAAGCCCTGAGCTAGGCTGAAACCCCTGCATTTTGGAGCTGCCTTACTCAAGAAAGCAAAAAAGAGACCATGTTTGTATGCAGCTTTATTAACTCAAGGATTTTATATATATATTTTTTACATTGTTTGCAAACTGATGTGACGTACTAATATCAAAATAACATGCAAAACAGGCAACTGCCCCAACTGCCCTGAATGACGGGTCGCCACTGTCCCTGACCTAGGCCCTTCTCCACAGATTGCTCAGTTTGTCCGGGCGGTCAGCTCTAGGACGAGTCTTGGTGGTTCCAAACTTCTTCCATTTAACAATGATGGAGGCCACTGTGTTCTTGGGGACCTTCAATTCTGCAGAATTTTTTGGGTACACTTCCCCGGGGCTGTGCCTCAACACAATCCCGTTTTGGAGCTCTACGAACAATTTCTTTGACCTCATGGCTTGGTGTTTGCCTTTTCAAATCATATCCAATCAATTGAAATTACCACAGGTGGACTCTAATCAAGTTGTAGAAACAGCTCAAAGATGATCAATGGAAACAGGATGCACCTGAGCTCTATTTCGAGTTTCATATCAAAGGGTCTGCATGGTTATGTAAATTAGCAATTTTTATGGTTTTATACATTTGCAAAAATATTATAGAAAACTGTTTTTGCTTTCACATTATGGGGTATTGTGTGTAGATTTATGAGGAAATATTTTTATTTCATCCATTTTAGAATAAGGCTGTAACATAACAAAATGTGGAAAAAGTAAATAGGTCTGAATACTTTCCGAATGCACTGTACAACTGAAGTCATGACTCATGCTAACATGACATCACATTAATCATGCTAACATGACATCACATGCCTTGAATCTATTCTACCGCGCCCAGAAACCTGCTCCTTTTACAATCTGTTCCGAACATACTAGACGACCAGTTCTTATAGCCTTTAGCCGTACCCTTATCCTACTCCTCCTCTGTTCCTCTGGTGATGTGGAGGTTAATCCAGGCCCTGCAGTGCCTAGCTCCACTCCTATTCCCCAGGCGCTCTCATTTGTTGACTTCTGCATGTTCTGTTTCTGTTTCATGCATGTTAACATTAGAAGCCTCCTCCCTAAGTTTGTTTTATTCACTGCTTTAGCACACTCCACCAACCCGGATGTCCTAGCCATGTCTGAATCCTGGCTTAGGAAGGCCATCAAAAACACTGAAATTCCCATCCCTAACTAGAACATTTTCCGACAAGATAGAACTGCCAAAGGGGGCGGAGTTGCAATCTACTGCAGATATAGCCTGCAGAGTTCTGTCTTACTATCCAGGTCTGTGCCCAAACAATTTGAGCTTCCACTTTTAAAAAGCCACCTTTCCAGAAAGAAGTCTCTCACCGTTGCCGCTTGCTACAGACCACCTTCTGCCCTCAGCTGTGCCCTGGACACCATATGTGAATTGATTGCCCCCCATCTATCTTCAGAGTTCGTGCTGTTAGGTGACCTAAACTGGGACATGCTTAACACCCCAGCCATCCTACAATCTAAGCTTGATGCCCTCAATCTCACACAAATTATCAATGAACCTACCAGGTACAACCCCAAATCCTTAAACACGGGCACCCTCATAGATATCATCCTAACCAACCCTCCCTCCAAATACACCTCTGCTGTCTTCAACAAGGATCTCAGCGATCACTGCCTTATTGCCTGCGTCCGTGATGGGTCTGCGGTCAAATGACCACCCGTCATAACTGTCAAATGCTCCCTAAAACACTTCAGCGAGCAGGCCTTTCTAGTCAACCTGGCTCGGGTATCCTGGAAGGATATTGACCTCATTCCATCAGTAGAAGATGCCTGGTTATTCTTTAAAAGTGCTTTCCTCATCATCTTAAATAAGCATGCACCATTCAAAAAAATTTGAACCAGGAACAGATATAGCCCTTGGTTCCCTCCAGAACTGACTGCCCTTGACCAGCACAAAAACATCCTGTGGCATACTGCATTAGCATCGAATAGCCCCCGCGATATGCAACTTTTCAGGGAAGTTAGGAACCAATATACACAGGCAGTTAGGAAAGCAAAGGCTAGCTTTTTCAAACAGAAATTTGCATCCTGCAGCACAAACTCGAAAAATGTATGGGACACTAAAGTCCATGGAGAATAAGAGCACTTCCTCCCAGCTGCCCACTGCACTGACGCTAGGAAACACTGTCAACACTGATAAATCCACGATAATTGAGAATTTCAATAAGTAATTTTCTATGGCTGGCCACGCTTTCCACCTGGCCACCCCTACCCTGTCAACAGCCCTGCACCCCCCACTTGTCCAAGCCTCCCCCATTTCTCCTTCACCCAAATCCAGATAGCTGATGGTCTGAAAGAGCTGCAAAATCTGGACCTCTACAAATCAGCCGGGCTAGACGATCTGGACCCTTTCTTCCTAAAATTATCAGCCAAAATTGTTGCAACCCCTATTACTAGCCTGTTCAACCTCTCTTTCGTATTGTCTGAGATCCCCAAAGATTGGAAAGTTGCCACGGTCATCCTCCTCTTCACAGGGGGAGACACTTTAGACCTAAACTGCTACAGACCTATATCTATCCTACCCTGCCTTTCTAAGGGCTTCGAAAGCCAAGTTAACAAACAGATCACTGACCATTTTGAATGCCACCGTACCTTCTCCGCTATGCAATCTGGTTTCTGAGCTGGTCATGGGTGCACCTCAGCCACACTCAAGGTCCTAAATAATATCATAACAGCCATCGATAAGAGACAATACTGTGCAGCTGTATTCATCGACCTGGCCAAGGCTTTCGTCTCTGTCAATCACCACATTCTTATCGGCAGACTCAACAGCCTTGGTTTGCCAAATGACTGCCTCGCCTGGTTCACAAACCACTTCTCAGACAGAGTTCAGTGTGTTAAATTCGAGGACCTGTTGTTCGGACCTCTGCCAGTCTCTATGGGGGTGTCACAGGGTTCAATTCTCGGGACGACTCTTTTCTCTGTATACATCAATGATGTCGCTCTTGCTGCTATTGATTCTCTGATCCACCTCTACACAGATGACACCATTCTGTATACTTCTGGTCCTTCTTTGGGCACTGTATTAACTAACCACCAGATGAGCTTCAATAACATACAACTCTCCTTCCGTGGCCTACAACTGCTCTTAAATGCAAGTAAAACTAAATGCATGCTCTTCAATCGATCGCTGCACGTACCTGCCCACCCGTCCAGCATCACTACTCTGGATGGTTCTGACTTAGAATATGTGGACAACTGCAAATACTTAGGTGTCTGGACTCTCCTTCCAGACTCACATTAAGCATCTCCAATCCAAAATGACATCTAGAATCGGCTTCCTATTTCACAACAAAGCATCCTTCACTCATGCTGCCAAACATACCCTCGTAAAACTGACTATCCTGCCGATCCTTGACATCAGCGATGTCATTTACAAAATAGCCTCCATCACTCTACTCAGCAAATTGGATGCAGTCTATCACAGTGCCATTTTGTCACCAAAGCCCCATATACTTCCCACCATTGTCACCACTTTTTGAAATCTGACACCTTGGCTGTATTAACAAGATGTTAAGCTTTATTTTGATGTATAACACATATATTTTCAAGAATGTAAAATATTTGAATTTAGTATTTTTGAATTTCGCGCTCTGCAATATCACCGGATGTTGGCCTGGTGGGACGCTACTGTCCTACGTATGCGTAAGAAGTTAATTGCTAAACTGTAATTATTTCGCCACTATGGCCTATTTATTGCCTTACCTCCCTTATCTTACCTCATTTGCACACACTGTATATAGACTTTTTATATTGTGTTTTTGACTGTATGTTTGTTTACTCCATGTGTAACTCTGTGTTGTTGTTTGTGTTGCACTGCTTTGCTTTATCTTGACCAGCTCACTGTTGTAAATGAGAACTTGTTCTCAACTAGCCTACCTGGTTAAATAAAGGTGAAATAAAAAATACTATTAAGTCCTGCTAACATGACAGCTCATAAATCATGCTGACATGACAGCTCATAAATCATGCTGACATGACAGCTCATAAATCATGCTAACATGACAGCTCATAAGTCATGCTAACATGACAGCTCATAAGTCATGCTGACATGACATCTCTCTGACAAGAATGGAAGAACACTGACAACACACACAGACACACATTCCCTTCAGCGTTTCCTCTTCTTTGTTTTGTTGTTAACTGCTACTTTAGTCTGTTTCTAACCAGATGGAAACATGGGACATGTCATATCTATAGGCAGGGATCACTGGGTATGTGAGTGCTGGTACTACTAATGCAGCAGGCCTAGAACACTTTATTATTAGAAACAATAAACACCTATTCATTCCATTTCACATTGATGAATTGCCAATGGACTTTTAAGTGGATAATTCATCATGTACATTTCAATGAGGGAGTCTAGACTGTCAGGGACAATCAATGCTTGCTGCTGTCTGGTCACACACACTGAGATGAAACCATGCATGTCACGTCAGGAGACTGTCGAGCACAGTGTGTCACACAAAATATTGTTTTATCTGAAAGTTTTCTGCCCGAGTGGGTGACACCTTGCTTCCAATGCGAACCACACCAGGATCACAGACATCAGCTATGGAGTACAGCTAGGGAATAAACCAGTTAATTGAATTCTATAGAACAAACTGTATCGCTTTCAGAACCCTGAAGGTAAATCATTTGATGTGAGTCACAACAGTGTGATAATGGTTCTGCCAGCTCCACCCCATCCCTGCTGGATGCTGCATGTTCAGGCATGCTGAACACTACTTACATTACCTGCACCTCTCCCCCCCTCGCTCTCTCTAACCCCCTCTCTCCCCCCCTCTCTGTGTCTCTCCATCTCACCCTCTCTCCCACGCACCCTCTCTGTGTCTCTCCATCTCACCCTCTCTCCCACTAACCCTCTCTGTGTCTCTCCATCTCACCCTCTCTCTCACTAACCCTCTGTGTCTCTCCATCTCACCCTCTCTCCCACGCACCCTCTCTGTGTCTCTCCATCTCACCCTCTCTCCCACGCACCCTCTCTGTGTCTCTCCATCTCACCCTCTCCCCCACTAACCCTCTCTGTGTCTCTCCATCTCACCCTCTCTCTCACTAACCCTCTGTGTCTCTCCATCTCACCCTCTCTCCCACGCACCCTCTCTGTGTCTCTCCATCTCACCCTCTCTCCCACGCACCCTCTCTGTGTCTCTCCATCTCACCCTCTCCCCCACTAACCCTCTCTGTGTCTCTCCATCTCACCCTCTCTCTCACTAACCCTCTCTGTGTCTCTCCATCTCACCCTCTCTCCCACGCACCCTCTCTGTGTCTCTCCATCTCACCCTCTCTCCCACTAACCCTCTCTGTGTCTCTCCATCTCACCCTCTCTCTCACTAACCCTCTCTGTGTCTCTCCATCTCACCCTCTCTCCCACTAACCCTCTCTGTGTCTCTCCATCTCACCCTCTCTGTGTCTCACCATTTCTCCCACTAACCCTCTCTGTGTCTCTCCCACTAACCCTCTCTGTCTCTCCATCTCACCCTCTCCCACGCACCCTCTGTGTCTCTCCATCTCACCCTCTCTCCCACTAACCCTCTCTGTGTCTCTCCATCTCACCCTCTCTCCCACTAACCCTCTCTGTGTCTCTCCATCTCACCCTCTCTCCCACTACCCTCTCTGTCTCACCATCTCTCCCACTAACCCTCTCTGTGTCTCTCCATCTCACCCTCTCTCCCACTAACCCTCTCTGTGTCTCTCCATCTCACCCTCTCTTTCTCACCTTCTTTCTTTCAGTCAGTTCCAGTCTGCATCATTCAGCCTTGATGAAATTAAATGTCTGCCTCCAGAATTCCCCCATATGGTTACATAAAGTCTGTCTTTTCTCTGCTGGGAGACCACCCGCCCGCCCCCAGTCCCAGTCATTCCTCTGTGTTCTTGAGCCTGGATCACCCGCCTCCACCTCTCAGAGGAATTAAAGAATCCCAGAATCAACAGGAAATCATTGACCAACCTTCTCCTGGGCCCCTTGACCTTTGAGCCCTTACATGTGTGAATCGCTGGGAAAGTTCTAGAAACAGAACTCCTCAATCATTTATTTATAGGCCTCATAAAGGAGTGGGATGATGCTCCCACAGAGATAAATCTTATAATGTAGTGATCTAATGATGAAATATATGATTATTAAACAACGCCACCCAACAATGTATCGACCCCGAGGGACAAAGGGTGCTTAGCTATAACTTCTTAGCTATACACTGAGATAGGCCAGGTGAGGTGTTCATTTCAAAAGCAATTAAGACAGGATGTTATTGGGTATTGGCTTAAGATGTTTTCCAAGACATCCATAGGAATGTGACCCATGGATGTCGGACACTAGCTTGTTTCTACCTCGACATTGACCTAATTAGGCCTACATAAATTCAATCACAGCTAACCAAGAATCTTAATTTGGCTAAAGAGAGGTTTCTCCATCTCCCAACATGAGATTGGTCAATCAATCCTAACCACACTGTCAACTAAACACATCCTGTGTGTCAACTGTGGCATATTGGCCCCATCCAATGGTGAAAGTTAACTATTGCACACAATCACAGCTGTGGTCTATGATTAGGGACAGTTGTACACAAACACAGCTGTGGCCAATGATTATGGACAGTTGTACACGATCACAGCTGTGGCCAATGATTAGGGACAGTTGTACACGATCACAGCTGTGGCCAATGATTAGGGACAGTTGTACACGATCACAGCTGTGGCCAATGATTAGGGACAGTTGTACACGATCACAGCTGTGGCCAATGATTAGGGACAGTTGTACACGATCACAGCTGTAGTCTATGACTAGGGCCAGTTGTACACGATCACAGCTGTAGTCTATGACTAGGGACAGTTGTACACGATCACAGCTGTAGTCTATGACTAGGGCCAGTTGTACACGATCACAGCTGTAGTCTATGACTAGGGCCAGTTGTACACGATCACAGCTGTAGTCTATGACTAGGGCCAGTTGTACACGATCACAGCTGTAGTCTATGACTAGAGCCAGTTGTACACGATCACAGCTGTAGTCTATGACTAGAGCCAGTTGTACACGATCACAGCTGTAGTCTATGACTAGAGCCAGTTGTACACGATCACAGCTGTAGTCTATGACTAGGGCCAGTTGTTTTGGTTGGTTATTTGTTTAATTTTTATACCAGTGTTTTCACCATTATCCACTAGGTTTGCTGCAGGTAGAAAATCCATAATTGTCTGGTTGTGTGTGAGTGTTCGGTGGGGAGGCTTCCTCTACTAATCTTAATTGCACAAAGCCGATTGTTTGGCAGGGAAAACTATTTGTAGACCAGTGATTCTATACCTAATTTTGCTCAAACTGATCCTCTCCAATGGACTCGGAAGTGGTAGCTAAAAATGTGTAATTTAGGGAAGTTTAGGGTGGCAAGGGCAGGGTAGCCTAGTGGTTAGAGCAGTGGACTAGTAACTGGAAAGTTGCAAGTTCAAACCCCTGAGCTGACAAGGTACAAACCTGTCGTTCTACCCCTGAACAGGCAGTTAACACATTGTTCCTAGGCCGTCATTGAAAATTAGAATTTGTTCTTGCCTAGTTAAATAATGGGAGAATATAAAAAAGCATACTCCCTGCACCTGCTTTGGTAAAAAGCTGAGAGATGGGGCTGGAGGAATGTAACCTCTTAAATTCATAGAGTTGTGGATGCAAAGACTGACCATCCATGATATCAAAATAGTTTAATTTTAACCATGTTTTGAGGCTATATATATATATATATATTTTACATTTACCTGGTGTAAACAAACATATATTTGGCGTTCTGGTGGTTTATGAACTAAACTCATTAGGCATTTAAGTTATATTGTTGAAGAATATTGGGTACTTATAATTAAAAGAAGTCCAAAAACTGATATAGCAACTGCTGATTGCCCCCTTTAAAGGGTAGAGTCAATGATAACAACCCGACCGGGTTTCGAACCCAAATCCGAATATCAAACCCACACATTAACCATTACGCCAAAAAGTTTAACAGGGACTGCCTGTGTGAATGCAAATATAGAAGCTTGCTTTTCACGCCTCAGTTCTTCACCATTAGATGTAAATAACGTCTAAACGCTATTTATCCTGGTCTAAAACGCCGACGTATGGGATGTAAACGGTGCATATTTGCTGATAAAATAGGAGGCTGTATCATGTCGTAGTGAAATTAAATCAGCTGGTATACACCGGATACAAAGTTGCGCCGAGAAATTGTTACATTGACACTTTTCCGCGATAAACTGTAGTCTTCTACAATTGTAAACTCACTCCATCAACGTCATTCACTGAGCTGCGGCTGCGCTTTCCAAAGTAGTTCTAGTAGTGTTTGTCAGAGACAGCAGAATGCGTGGGGGCGACATTCGAATATTTTCGTAATCTCACACTGCAGGAATGTTAAACCCGGCCATTGGTGACGAGGTCGTGGAGGCGGGGGCAAGCTTGTTGAATGAAGGTTGTTTTCTGTGTTGACACGGTGATCCTGAAAGCCCCCGGCCGATAGATCCACATATTCCAATGTAAAATTAAACAAATGAAAGAGGAGGAGCCGAAACTCATTTATTTACAGATTAGGCTACACGATGTAGAGTAGAGACTCAGTACAGCGGGAGCGCGAGATTGGCGAGCAGCAGACGTTTTCATAGGTTGATTTACATTTTGCACGGAGTAGGAAAGCAAAAGTTAAATATTTTCTGGCGTCATCATTTCCCATAGAAATAGGCTACGGGGACATCTGATACCATGATAAATAATACGTGCCTGTCCTTTCACCATACAATCGATTTTTTAGCGACAGTTCGGATACTACCATTGGTGCAGTGACTTCACTTTGTCTACTCTTCTTGGAAGAGCAGAGCAGAAAGAAACCGACTTCGTTTTTATTATAGACAATCCTTGTCAATCAGTAGGCTACTGTCGCTATCTGATGCATGAGCGATGCAGCCAGAACACAACAGTAACCCCTATACTGGACAGGATGAGGGGGGGATCAACGGGATAGGAGACAATCAGACCGAGGAGGAAGCATTGAGCGGCGAGCCGCCGACCGAACACTGGGATGAGGCTACTGCAGACTCTGAAATGGCGCACAACGGTGGTTCTCCCCAAGACCAGGAGAATCAGCAAGCACAGGAGGACCAGGGACAGGACCTGGGAGATGGCGAATGCAAGATCCCACATGAGGACAGCACTATCCAGCTAATAGAGGCTGGATGTCTCGATAGTAAACCCGGTGTGTCCCCGAATTCACAGTCTCAGTCCTCGGCACCAGGGCAGAGCCCCGGGTTCGTCCCACCCGAGGGCGGGTTCGGCTGGTTAGTTGTTTTCGCTGCTACCTGGTGTAATGGATCCATTTTCGGGATACAGAACTCCTTCGGTATCCTCCACATGATGCTGGTGGAAGACCATGCAGATCCCAATGACAAAACTTCGCAGTTTAAAGTAGGTGAGTCTGTCCTGTGACTGTTGCACCTTTTAAAATGAGCCTACTGATGGTGACTTACTGTTGAAGGTGATCGGGAATGGTCAAATAAACATAGCCAGAACCAGAAGAATGCTCAGCATTGTCTCAAGACGATATTGAAGTAAAACATAAAATGAAAAATGTCATTATTGATCATATCCATCTTTGCAGCTTCTACCCTCAAGCCATCTTTGCTGTGATGAGAATTTAGGCGACTACTTCAGTCTCATCATCATTATCATCTGTTTGAAGACTTCAAGTTAATATATAGACTATACCTAGGCCATATAGCACCAGAGTTTCCTTGCATTAACTTTCTGATCACGGCTCTAATTCTGTCATACTGCTGGATAACATACCGTTCTCATGTTGTTGTCCTTATGTTCTCCTCATATTGTTAATGTGTTTTCCACGTGACAAAGTCGCAAGTGTGTGTCACTAAAAGAAGCCCTCTGGTTGCCTGTCAGTTTTACCAAAGCCCCCTGTTGTATTGTGTCCTCAATCTTCACCTCTAACCTGTTTAGGACTTAATAGGCTTTTTTCCCATAACACACACATACAGCTCTTTTGCCTCACTACACCAGGGCCGTATGTACTCACAAAGCATCTCAGAGTAGGCATGCTGATCAAGGATCAGTTCCCATCCTGTCCATGTGATCTAATGCATTATGATCTACAGTATGAGGAACAACTCTTAGTGTATACAGGCCCTGATGCATGCCAGGGATGTGCAGTTAGTTAGTTTTTCTATAAATGATTCACAATGGGTGAGGAGGGAGGAAGGACAGGCATTTTGGGATAGGTGAGGCTATAGTCTGTCCACGGCTCAGTTATCATTGAGCTGCAGCTCAGTTAGAGTTCATGTTTAACAGCTTAGTAGCCACCATGACACCTTGAGTTGTCTCAACCACTTAAATTGTTAGGATGAAACATGTTTGTGGCTATAAAGAAATCCAATTGTCTTCTCTCTAACACTCTCTCAATTCTCAGAATGGGTCTGATGTAGGCCTAGGTTCATTGTTAACTCTGTATACATTCTTGGAATGGAAGTGTACACATGCGCAGGTTTTCAACTGAAACTTTTAGGTCATTATCCACTGGAGAGTCCTTTCCTCGTTCCCAAAACAACAACCCCTGTGTATTCGGATGACGATTGTCAAGACCTCTCCCTCTCATTTTTTCCTTTGTTAAAACTTTTTAATGTTTGGGTCCATCCAGGATCCTGATTTCTAATCTTGAAAAAGGTGTCCACTGTTATCATATCAAAAGGGATTAGATTAGTGAGCTGCAGTCAGATCCCTAAGCAAGACTAGCTCGCCCCGGCAAACTTCGGTGCAGAAGGGGCTTATAGACTGCCTGGCACAGAATCACATTTCTCAGCTGAGCCCACCCTAAGTGCAGTGCCTAGGCCAGTACCCACTCCTAATACCTCTTCAGAGTGAGACATAAAGTAGAATTTACATTGATGCGAACTCTGTGAAATCAATGCCCATTGCCAAGATGGCGCTGGAGAAGAAGGCTGATGTTTTACGTGTTCCTATCCAATTGTGTGTTTTTGTTGGGTTCTTTGCATTGTTTGTATCTTATTTTTTTAAACTTATTTTGTACATAATGTTGCTGCGACCGTCTCTTATGACCGAAAATAACCTCTGGACATCAGAACTGCGATTACTCTCCACGATCTGGAATAATAAATTTTTTTCTTTAACGAGTCCGACAAGCCAGACGTGAATGACATACTGCTTTCCCGGGAACAGGCCCAGAGCCCCATCATTTGGGTGAAGAGAAGGCTGAGAAAAAGAGGCAGGAGGGCGGGCTGCCTTCTGAGAATTCATAGGCGATCAAATAAACCCCCACTGCCTTCCATTCTGCTAGAAAATCTTTGGAAAATAAAATCGATGACCGAAGGGACATTCAAAACTGTAATATCTTATGCTTCACGGAGTCGTGGCTGAACGACGACATTATCAACATACAGTTGGTTATATACTGTATCGGCAGGATAGAACAGCGGCGTCTGGTAAGACAAGGGGCGGCGGACTATGTATTGTTGTAAATAACAGCTTGTGCACAATATCTAAGGAAGTCTCGAGGTTTCGCCTGAGGTAGAGTATCTCATGATAAGCTGTAGACCACACTATCTACCTAGAGTTTTCATCTGTATTTTTCATAGCTGTCTACATACAACCACAGACAGAGGCTGGCACTAAGACCGCACTCAATGAGCTGTGTTCCGCCATAAGCAAACAAGAAAACACTCATCCAGATGCGGTGCTCCTAGTGGCCGTGGACTTTACTGACAATACCATAGGCTACTGTACTGACATTACAATAGGCAATTGTACTGACGTTACCATAGGCTATTGTACTGACATTCCCATACTGACGTTACCATAGCCTACTGTACTGACGTTACTGTAGGCTACTGTACTGACGTTACCATACTGACATTACCATACTGACGTTACCATAGGCAACTGTACTGACGTTACCGTAGGCTACTGTACTGACATTCCCATACTGATGTTACCATACTGACGTTACCATAGGCTACTGTACTGATGTTACTGTAGGCTACTGTACTGACGTTACCATATTGACGTTACCATAGGCTACTGTACTGACGTTACCATAGGCTACTGTACTGATGTTACCGTAGGCTACTGTACTGATGTTACCGTAGGCTACTGTACTGATGTTACCATAGGCTACTGTACTGATGTTACTGTAGTCTACTGTACTGACGTTACCGTAGGCTACTGTACTGACGTTATCATACTGACGTTACCATAGTCTACTGTACTGATGTTACTGTAGGCTACTGTACTGATGTTACCATACTGACGTTACCATAGGCTACTGTACTGATGTTACTGTAGGCTACTGTACTGACGTTACCATACTGACGTTACCATAGGCTACTGTACTGACGTTACCATACTGACGTTACCATAGCCTACTGTACTGATGATACTGTAGGCTACTGTACTGACGTTACCATAGTCTACTGTACTGATGTTACTGAAGGCTACTGTACTGACGTTACCATACTGACGTTACCATAGTCTACTGTACTGATGTTACTGTAGGCTACTGTACTGACGTTACCATACTGACGTTACCATAGTCTACTGTACTGATGTTACTGTAGGCTACTGTACTGACGTTTCCATACTGATGTTACTGTAGGCTACTGTACTGACGTTACCATACTGACGTTACCATAGGCTATTGTACTGATGTGACTGTAGGCTACTGTACTGACGTTACCATAGGCTACTGTACTGACATTACCGTAGGCTACTGTACTGACGTTACCATACTGACGTTACCATAGCCTACTGTACTGATGTTACTGTAGGCTACTGTACTGACGTTACCATAGTCTACTGTACTGATGTTACTGTAGGCTACTGTACTGACGTTACCATACTGACGTTACCATAGTCTACTGTACTGATGTCACTGTAGACTACTGTACTGACGTTACCATAGTCTACTGTACTGATGTTAATGTAGGCTACTGTACTCACGTTACCATAGTCTACTGTACTGATGTTACTGTAGGCTACTGTACTGACGTTACCGTAGTCTACTGTACTGACGTTACCATAGTCTACTGTACTGATGTTACTGTAGGCTACTGTACTGACGTTACCATAGGCTACTGTACTGATGTTACTGTAGGCTACTGTACTGACGTTACCGTAGACTACTGTACTGACGTTACCATACTGATGTTACCATAGTCTACTGTACTGATGTTACTGTAGGCTACTGTACTGACGTTACCATAGGCTACTGTACTGACGTTACCATACTGACGTTACCATAGGCTACTGTACTGATGTTACTGTAGGCTACTGTACTGACGTTTCCATACTGATGTTACTGTAGGCTACTGTACTGATGTTACTGTAGGCTACTGTACTGACGTTACCATACTGACGTTACCATAGCCTACTGTACTGATGATACTGTAGGCTACTGTACTGACGTTACCATAGTCTACTGTACTGATGTTACTGTAGGCTACTGTACTGATGTTACCATAGTATACTGTATTGATGTTACTGTAGGCTACTGTACTGACGTTACCATACTGACGTTACCGTAGGCTACTGTACTGATGTTACCGTAGGCTACTGTACTGACGTTACCATACTGACGCTACCATAGCCTACTGTACTGATGATACTGTAGGCTACTGTACTGACGTTACCATAGTCTACTGTACTGATGTTACTGTAGGCTACTGTACTGACGTTACCATAGTCTACTGTACTGATGTTACTGTAGGCTACTGTACTGACGTTACCATAGTCTACTGTACTGATGTTACTGTAGGCTACTGTACTGACGTTACCATAGTCTACTTTACTGATGTTACTGTAGGCTACTGTACTGACGTTACCATACTGACGTTACCATAGTCTACTGTACTGTAGGCTACTGTACTGGCGTTACCATATTGACGTTACCATAGGCTACTGTACTGATGTTACCGTAGGCTACTGTACTGACGTTACCATACTGACGTTACCATAGGCTACTGTACTGATGTTACTGTAGGCTATTGTACTGACGTTACCATACTTACGTTACCATTGCCTACTGTACTGACGTTACTGTAGGCTACTGTACTGACGTTACCATACTGACATTACCATACTGACGTTACCATAGGCAACTGTACTGACGTTACCATAGGCTACTGTACTGACGTTACCATACTGACGTTACCATAGGCTACTGTACTGATGTTACTGTAGGCTACTGTACTGACGTTACCATACTGACGTTACCATAGTCTACTGTACTGATGTTACTGTAGGCTACTGTACTGACGTTATCATAGGCTACTGTACTGACGTTACCATACTGACGTTACCATAGGCTACTGTACTGATGTTACTGTAGGCTACTGTACTGACGTTACCATACTGACATTACCATACTGACGTTACCATAGGCAACTGTACTGACGTTACCGTAGGCTACTGTACTGACATTCCCATACTGATGTTACCATACTGACGTTACCATAGGCTACTGTACTGATGTTACTGTAGGCTACTGTACTGACGTTACCATATTGACGTTACCATAGGCTACTGTACTGACGTTACCATAGGCTACTGTACTGATGTTACCGTAGGCTACTGTACTGATGTTACCGTAGGCTACTGTACTGATGTTACCATAGGCTACTGTACTGATGTTACTGTAGTCTACTGTACTGACGTTACCGTAGGCTACTGTACTGACGTTATCATACTGACGTTACCATAGTCTACTGTACTGATGTTACTGTAGGCTACTGTACTGATGTTACCATACTGACGTTACCATAGGCTACTGTACTGATGTTACTGTAGGCTACTGTACTGACGTTACCATACTGACGTTACCATAGGCTACTGTACTGACGTTACCATACTGACGTTACCATAGCCTACTGTACTGATGATACTGTAGGCTACTGTACTGACGTTACCATAGTCTACTGTACTGATGTTACTGAAGGCTACTGTACTGACGTTACCATACTGACGTTACCATAGTCTACTGTACTGATGTTACTGTAGGCTACTGTACTGACGTTACCATACTGACGTTACCATAGTCTACTGTACTGATGTTACTGTAGGCTACTGTACTGACGTTTCCATACTGATGTTACTGTAGGCTACTGTACTGACGTTACCATACTGACGTTACCATAGGCTATTGTACTGATGTGACTGTAGGCTACTGTACTGACGTTACCATAGGCTACTGTACTGACATTACCGTAGGCTACTGTACTGACGTTACCATACTGACGTTACCATAGCCTACTGTACTGATGTTACTGTAGGCTACTGTACTGACGTTACCATAGTCTACTGTACTGATGTTACTGTAGGCTACTGTACTGACGTTACCATACTGACGTTACCATAGTCTACTGTACTGATGTCACTGTAGACTACTGTACTGACGTTACCATAGTCTACTGTACTGATGTTAATGTAGGCTACTGTACTCACGTTACCATAGTCTACTGTACTGATGTTACTGTAGGCTACTGTACTGACGTTACCGTAGTCTACTGTACTGACGTTACCATAGTCTACTGTACTGATGTTACTGTAGGCTACTGTACTGACGTTACCATAGGCTACTGTACTGATGTTACTGTAGGCTACTGTACTGACGTTACCGTAGACTACTGTACTGACGTTACCATACTGATGTTACCATAGTCTACTGTACTGATGTTACTGTAGGCTACTGTACTGACGTTACCATAGGCTACTGTACTGACGTTACCATACTGACGTTACCATAGGCTACTGTACTGATGTTACTGTAGGCTACTGTACTGACGTTTCCATACTGATGTTACTGTAGGCTACTGTACTGATGTTACTGTAGGCTACTGTACTGACGTTACCATACTGACGTTACCATAGCCTACTGTACTGATGATACTGTAGGCTACTGTACTGACGTTACCATAGTCTACTGTACTGATGTTACTGTAGGCTACTGTACTGATGTTACCATAGTATACTGTATTGATGTTACTGTAGGCTACTGTACTGACGTTACCATACTGACGTTACCGTAGGCTACTGTACTGATGTTACCGTAGGCTACTGTACTGACGTTACCATACTGACGCTACCATAGCCTACTGTACTGATGATACTGTAGGCTACTGTACTGACGTTACCATAGTCTACTGTACTGATGTTACTGTAGGCTACTGTACTGACGTTACCATAGTCTACTGTACTGATGTTACTGTAGGCTACTGTACTGACGTTACCATAGTCTACTGTACTGATGTTACTGTAGGCTACTGTACTGACGTTACCATAGTCTACTTTACTGATGTTACTGTAGGCTACTGTACTGACGTTACCATACTGACGTTACCATAGTCTACTGTACTGTAGGCTACTGTACTGGCGTTACCATATTGACGTTACCATAGGCTACTGTACTGATGTTACCGTAGGCTACTGTACTGACGTTACCATACTGACGTTACCATAGGCTACTGTACTGATGTTACTGTAGGCTATTGTACTGACGTTACCATACTTACGTTACCATTGCCTACTGTACTGACGTTACTGTAGGCTACTGTACTGACGTTACCATACTGACATTACCATACTGACGTTACCATAGGCAACTGTACTGACGTTACCATAGGCTACTGTACTGACGTTACCATACTGACGTTACCATAGGCTACTGTACTGATGTTACTGTAGGCTACTGTACTGACGTTACCATACTGACGTTACCATAGGCTATTGTACTGATGTGACTGTAGGCTACTGTACTGACGTTACCATAGGCTACTGTACTGACGTTACCGTAGGCTACTGTACTGACGTTACCATACTGACATTACCATAGCCTACTGTACTGATGATACTGTTGGCTACTGTACTGACGTTACCATAGTCTACTGTACTGATGTTACTGTAGGATACTGTACTGACGTTACCATACTGACGTTACCATAGTCTACTGTTCTGATGTTACTGTAGACTACTGTACTGACGTTACCATAGTCTACTGTACTGATGTTACTGTAGGCTACTGTACTGACGTTACCATACTGACGTTACCATAGTCTACTGTACTGATGTTGCTGTAGGCTACTGTACTCACGTTACCATAGTCTACTGTAATGATGATACTGTAGGCTACTGTACTGACGTTACCATAGTCTACTGTACTGATGTTACTGTAGGCTACTGTACTGACGTTACCGTAGTCTACTGTACTGACGTTACCGTAGTCTACTGTACTGATGTTACTGTAGGCTACTGTACTGACGTTACATAGGCTACTGTACTGATGTTACTGTAGGCTACTGTACTGACGTTACCGTAGACTACTGTACTGACGTTACCATACTGACGTTACCATAGTCTACTGTACTGATGTTACTGTAGGCTACTGTACTGACGTTATCATAGGCTACTGTACTGACGTTACCATACTGACGTTACCATAGGCTACTGTACTGATGTTACTGTAGGCTACTGTACTGACGTTACCATACTGACATTACCATACTGACGTTACCATAGGCAACTGTACTGACGTTACCGTAGGCTACTGTACTGACATTCCCATACTGATGTTACCATACTGACGTTACCATAGGCTACTGTACTGATGTTACTGTAGGCTACTGTACTGACGTTACCATATTGACGTTACCATAGGCTACTGTACTGACGTTACCATAGGCTACTGTACTGATGTTACCGTAGGCTACTGTACTGATGTTACCGTAGGCTACTGTACTGATGTTACCATAGGCTACTGTACTGATGTTACTGTAGTCTACTGTACTGACGTTACCGTAGGCTACTGTACTGACGTTATCATACTGACGTTACCATAGTCTACTGTACTGATGTTACTGTAGGCTACTGTACTGATGTTACCATACTGACGTTACCATAGGCTACTGTACTGATGTTACTGTAGGCTACTGTACTGACGTTACCATACTGACGTTACCATAGGCTACTGTACTGACGTTACCATACTGACGTTACCATAGCCTACTGTACTGATGATACTGTAGGCTACTGTACTGACGTTACCATAGTCTACTGTACTGATGTTACTGAAGGCTACTGTACTGACGTTACCATACTGACGTTACCATAGTCTACTGTACTGATGTTACTGTAGGCTACTGTACTGACGTTACCATACTGACGTTACCATAGTCTACTGTACTGATGTTACTGTAGGCTACTGTACTGACGTTTCCATACTGATGTTACTGTAGGCTACTGTACTGACGTTACCATACTGACGTTACCATAGGCTATTGTACTGATGTGACTGTAGGCTACTGTACTGACGTTACCATAGGCTACTGTACTGACATTACCGTAGGCTACTGTACTGACGTTACCATACTGACGTTACCATAGCCTACTGTACTGATGTTACTGTAGGCTACTGTACTGACGTTACCATAGTCTACTGTACTGATGTTACTGTAGGCTACTGTACTGACGTTACCATACTGACGTTACCATAGTCTACTGTACTGATGTCACTGTAGACTACTGTACTGACGTTACCATAGTCTACTGTACTGATGTTAATGTAGGCTACTGTACTCACGTTACCATAGTCTACTGTACTGATGTTACTGTAGGCTACTGTACTGACGTTACCGTAGTCTACTGTACTGACGTTACCATAGTCTACTGTACTGATGTTACTGTAGGCTACTGTACTGACGTTACCATAGGCTACTGTACTGATGTTACTGTAGGCTACTGTACTGACGTTACCGTAGACTACTGTACTGACGTTACCATACTGATGTTACCATAGTCTACTGTACTGATGTTACTGTAGGCTACTGTACTGACGTTACCATAGGCTACTGTACTGACGTTACCATACTGACGTTACCATAGGCTACTGTACTAACGTTCCCATACTGGCGTTACCATAGGCTACTGCACTACCGTTCCCATACTGGCGTTACCATAGGCTACTGTACTGACATTACCATAGGCTACTGTACTAACGTTCCCATACTGACGTTACCATAGGCTACTGTACTGACGTTACCATAGGCTACTGTACTAACGTTCCCATACTGACGTTACCAAAGGCTACTGTACTGACGTTACCATAGGCTACTGTACTAACGTTCCCATAGGCTACTGTACTAACGTTCCCATACTGACGTTACCATAGGCTACTGTACTGACGTTACCATAGGCTACTGTACTAACGTTCCCATACTGACGTTACCATAGGCTACTGTACTAACGTTCCCATACTGACGTTACCATAGGCTACTGTACTAACGTTCCCATACTGACGTTACCATAGGCTACTGTACTAACATTCCCATACTGACATTACCATAGGCTACTGTACTGACGTTACCATAGGCTACTGTACTACCGTTCCCATACTGCCGTTACCATGGGCTACTGTACTGACATTACCACAGGCTACTGTATTGACGTTACCATACTGACGTTACCATAGGCTACTGTACTGACATTACCATAGGCTACTGTACTAACGTTCCCATACTGCCGTTACCATGGGCTACTGTACTGACATTACCATAGGCTACTGTATTGACGTTACCATACTGACGTTACCATGGGCTGCTGTACTGATGTTACCATACTGACATTACCATAGTCTACTGTACTGATGTTACCATACTGACATTACCATTGTCTACTGTACTGACGTTACCAAACTGACGTTACCATAGACTACTGTACTGACGGTACCATACTGACATTACCATAGGCTACTGTACTGACATTACCATAGGCTACTGTACTGACAGTACCGTAGGCTACTGTACTGACGGTACCGTAGGCTACTGTACTGACATTACCATAGGCTACTGTACTGACAGTACCGTAGGCTACTGTACTGACGGTACCGTAGGCTACTGTACTGACGGTACCGTAGGCTACTGTACTGACGGTACCTTAGGCTACTGTACTGACGGTACCGTAGGCTACTGTATTGACAGTACCGTAGGATACTGTACTGATGGTACCTTAGGCTACTGTACTGATGGTACCGTAGGCTACAGTACTGACATTACCATACTGACGGTACCGTAGGCTACTGTACTGACATTACCATACTGACGGTACCGTAGGCTACTGTACTGACGGTACTGTAGGCTACTGTACTGATGGTACCGTAGACTACTGTACTGACGTTATGGTAGGCTGCTGTACTGGCGTTGCCGTAGGCTGCTGTACTGAAGTTACCCATAGGCTGCTGTACTGATGGTACTGTAGGCTACTGTGCTGACGTTGTAATTCTGTGGACCTAATTCTGATGATGCAGGTCATAACAAGATTCCCAGCACTTCAAGCCTCTTCCTCAACCCTTTCTTGCTCTCTCCCCAATTGTTTGTCCATCATGTATGTAAACAACTATCTTGCCTGCTCTATCCGCAGTGATTGGTGAAGTAATTTAATGAGCTTAATGTGAAAAAGTGTTGATTTCACATGTTAGGGAGATTACAGGGAGAATAGTGCGCTCACACAGTAAGTGTGGTCAGTCTCCCCCTGGCATCTGAGGAACCACCATGCAGTCTGGGGTCTGAGAGGAGGGAAGGAGAGTGGGAAAAACCCTACAATGATTTACTGGTACAGTACATACACCTTAGCCAACTACATTTAAACTCGGTTTTTCACAATTCCTGAAATTGAATCCTAGTAAAAATGCCCTGTTTTAGGTCAGTTAGGATCACCTCTTTATTTTAATAATGTGAAATGTTATAATAATAGTAGAGATAATGATTTATTTCAGCTTTTATTTCTTTCATCACATTCCCAGGGGGTCAGAAGTTTACATACACTCAATTAGTATTTTGTAGCATTTAAATAGCTTATCGTTGGTAAAAAAACTTCGGGTAGCCTTCCACAAGCTTCCCACAATAAGTTGGGTGAATTTTGTCCCATTCCTCCTGACAGAGCTGGTGTAACTGAGTCAGGTTTGTAGGCCTCCTTGCTCGCACACGCTTTTTCAGTTCTGCACCCAAATTTTCTATGGGATTGAGGTCAGGGCTTTGTGGTGGCCACTCCAATACCTTGACTTTGTTGTCCTTAAGCCATTTTGCCACAACTTTGGAAGGATGCTTGGGGTCATTGTCCATTTGGAAGACCCATTTGCGACCAAGCTTTAACTGATCTCTTGAGATGTTGCTTCAATATATCCACATAATTTTCCATCTTCATGATGCCATCTATTTTGTGAAGTGCAACAGTCCCTCCTGCAGCAAAGCACCCCCACAACATGATGCTGCCCCCCCCCTGTGCTTCACGGTTGGGATGGTGTTCTTCAGCTTGCAAGCCTCCCCCTTTTTCTTCACAACATAATGATGGTCATTATGGCCAAACAGTTCCATTTTTGTTTCATTAGCCCAGAGGACATTTCTCCAAAAAGTATGATCTTTGTCCCCATGTACAGTTACAAACCGTAGTCTGTTTTTTTATAGCTGTTTTGGAGCAGTGGCTTCTTCCTTGTGAGAGGCCTTTCAGGTTATGGTGATATATAGGACACGTTTTACTGTGGATTATAGACACTTTTGTACTTGTTTCCTTCAGCATCTTCACAAGGTCCTTTGCTGTTGTTCTGGGATTGATTTGCACTTTTCGCACCAAAGTACGTTCATCTCTAGGAGACAGAATGCATCTCCTTCCTGAGCGGTATGACGGCTGCGTGGTTCCATGGTGTTTATTCTTTTTACAGATGAACGTGGTACCTTCAGTAGTTTGGAAATTGCTCCCAATGATGAACCAGACTCGTGGAGGTCTACAATTATTTTTCTGAGTTCTTGGCTGATTTCTTAGATTTTCCCATGATGTCAAGCAAAGAGGCAGTGAGTTTGAAGGTAGGCCTTGAAATACATCCACAGGTACACCTCCAATTGACTCAAATGATGTCAATTAGCCTATCAGAAGCTTGTAAAGCCATGACATAGTTTTCTGGAATATTTCAAGCTGTTTAAAGGCACAGTCAACTTAGTGTATGTAAACTTCTGATCCACTGGAATTGTGATACAGTGAATTATAAGTGAAATCATCTGTCTAAACAATTGTTGGAAAAATTACTTGTGTCATGGACAAAGTAGATGTCCTAACCGACATGCCAGAACTATAGTTTGTTAATTAACAAGAAACTTGTGGAGTGGTTGAAAAACGAGTTTTAATGACTCCAACCTAAGAGTATGTTAACTTCTGACTTCAACTCTACGTTCTCCATGTTTCCTACATTGTAGCAAGTTAGCATCTGATCTATATTCTACTGTAACCTGGACTGCGGTCCAAAATATTGCCTGTCTTATTGACAAATATAATTTTGCCATGTTTGCTTACTGCTTTGGCCGGGGAAGATGAAACACTAAATGGCTGCCAAGGGCAGTTCTCACATGAACAGGTCTCTCTTCTGTTGTCGTCCTCCCAACCATACATTCTAATGTTCATTGACCCATTACGCACACCAAATGGCACCAATATAATATATATATAGGGATTGGGGTGCCTTTTTGGATGCAACCCCACTCTGTTGGATCCAGAACAGACTGGAGACATTAAAGCTACCTTTGGCCCTTAAGACCCAGGGATGGTTTTCCCCAGAGGGTCAAGCATGTCTCTGTGTGCAGTAGTCAGAACACGTTAACCCCATTGGGCACAGTAGTACAACATGTTGTTATCATCATAGTCATATATGCCTGAATCTCTATCCATGGCTGAGTAGTAATAATAATATATTTATTTTAGTGTTTCTATTACAAATGGAATCTCAAAGTCGCATTAAAAAACATGGTTATTATTATACAGTACAGATTATATAAGGAGGGTACAGCATGTTAATATTATACTAGATCAGCTGTTATTCTACAGGTTATATGAGGAGGGTACAGCATGTTAATATTATACTAGATCAGCTGTTATTCTACAGATTCATAAGGAGGGTACAGCATGTTAATATTATACTAGATCAGCTGTTATTCTACAGATTATATGAGGAGGGTACAGCATGTTAATATTATACTAGATCAGCTGTTATTCTACAGATTATATAAGGAGGATACAGCATGCTAATATTATACTAGATCAGCTGTTATTCTACAGATTATATAAGGAGGGTACAGCATGTTAATATTATACTAGATCAGCTGTTATTCTACAGATTATATAAGGAGGGTACAGCATGTTAATATTATACTAGATCAGCTGTTATTCTACAGATTATATGAGGGTACAGCATGTTAATATTATACTAGATCAGCTGTTATTCTACAGGTTATATGAGGAGGGTACAGCATGTTAATATTATACTAGATCAGCTGTTATTCTACAGATTATATGAGGAGGGTACAGCATGTTAATATTATACTAGATCAGCTGTTATTCTACAGATTATATGAGGAGGGTACAGCATGTTAATATTATACTAGATCAGCTGTTATTCTACAGATTATATAAGGAGGATACAGCATGTTAATATTATACTAGATCAGCTGTTATTCTACAGATTATATGAGGGTACAGCATGCTAATATTATACTAGATCAGCTGTTATTCTACAGATTATATGAGGGTACAGCATGCTAATATTATACTAGATCAGCTGTTATTCTTCAGGTTATATGAGGAGGGTACAGCATGTTAATATTATACTAGATCAGATGTTATTCTACAGGTTATATGAGGAGGGTACAGCATGTTAATATTATACTAGATCAGCTGTTATTCTACAGATTATATGAGGAGGGTACAGCATGTTAATATTATACTAGATCAGCTGTTATTCTACAGATTATATGAGGAGGGTACAGCATGTTAATATTATACTAGATCAGCTGTTATTCTACAGATTATATAAGGAGGATACAGCATGTTAATATTATACTAGATCAGCTGTTATTCTACAGATTATATGAGGGTACAGCATGCTAATATTATACTAGATCAGCTGTTATTCTACAGATTATATGAGGGTACAGCATGCTAATATTATACTAGATCAGCTGTTATTCTTCAGGTTATATGAGGAGGGTACAGCATGTTAATATTATACTAGATCAGATGTTATTCTACAGGTTATATGAGGAGGGTACAGCATGCTAATATTATACTAGATCAGCTGTTATTCTACAGGTTACATGAGGAGGGTACAGCATGTTAATATTATACTAGATCAGCTGTTATTCTACAGGTTACATGAGGAGGGTACAGCATGTTAATATTATACTAGATCAGCTGTTATTCTACAGATTATATGAGGGTACAGCATGCTAATATTATACTAGATCAGCTGTTATTCTACAGATTATATGAGGGTACAGCAGGCTAATATTATACTAGATCAGCTGTTATTCTTCAGGTTATATGAGGAGGGTACAGCATGTTAATATTATACTAGATCAGCTGTTATTCTACAGGTTATATGAGGAGGGTACAGCATGCTAATATTATACTAGATCAACTGTTATTCTACAGGTTACATGAGGAGGGTACAGCATGTTGATATTATACTAGATCAGCTGTTATTCTACAGATTATATGAGGAGGGTACAGCATGTTAATATTATACTAGATCAGCTGTTATTCTACAGGTTACATGAGGAGGGTACAGCATGTTTCTACATGCTGATGAGCCCCATTGAGTACCCGACTGCATGTTTTATACAGGATATCAATTACAGCATGTGTGTGTATGTATAGATTAACTTTACTGCTATGGTCATGAGCACCAGGTAAATTAACAGTTTAAATCGAGGTTGACATGTTCTTCTGCAGTGCACACACATGTTGGCTTCTGGAGGTTGTCAACAGGTTGGTTGTGAAAGGTTGCACAGAGGTTGTACACTGGTTGTAAATATGTTGCAAGCAGTGCATAGACAGGTTGCAGACATGTACTTCAGACAGACTGTCCAGACACCACAGACCCGTTATCAGTTGACATACATGTACTGTAACAAGTACCATGTTGAAGGACACAGATTAAGGGATTCATCCTACCTTGTCTTTACTGTAGTTAATGACCCTCTTATTTGGGTAGCTCTCATGTTGCTTGGAAACGGCTTTGAAGTTACATTTTGACTGTATCAAAATGAAAAATAATCCTGTTAATGTGTGGATTATAGTAACAATTTTTGCTTTCCTCAACCCATCTCTCACTACCTTCAATATCCCACCACTACCTCTTCCCGACCTGTCCCTCCCTCTCCTCCCTGCCTCCAGCCTGGGTGGGGGCCCTGGCGATGGGCATGATCTTCTTCTGTTCCCCGGTGGTCTCCATGTTCACCGATCACTTCGGCTGCAGGAAGACAGCTGTGGGCGGGGCCACCGTGGCCTTCATCGGACTCCTCAGCACCGCCTTTGCAAAGTAACAGAAACTTCTGTTCTAGAGCCCTTCTAGAACCCTCCAAACATTCTAGAATCATTAGAACACTCCACACCGTTTATTACTATGACAACCCATCTACTCTAGAACTATTACAACCCATCTACTCTAGAGCCCTTCTAGAACCCTCCGCAATCTTTAGAACTGTCCTTGTATGTTTTGCCACTTCTTTTGCATCATTCACATCATTTACACGTCCTGCCCTCAGTGACTTGAGCATTACACATTCATGTTAGGGTGTCACAGGCTCTGTTCCAAAATTTACACTAACTTACTACTTATAAGGAAGTAAAGTATTGGATATACAGTGCATTCGGAAAGTATTCAGACCTCTTGACTTTTTCCACATTTTGTTACGTTACAGCCTTAATTCTAAAATGTATTAAATCAATTTTTTCCCCCTCATCAATCTATACACAATAGCACATAATGACAAAGCAAAAACAGGTTTTTAGAATGTATTACAAAATAAAAAACGATATCATATTTACATAAGTATTCAGACACAGTACTTTGTTGAAGCACCTTTGGCAGCAATTACAGCCTCAAGTCTTCTTGGGTATGACGCTACAAGCTTGGCACACCTGTATTTGGGGAGTTTCTCCCATTCTTCTGTGCAGATCTTTTCAAGCTCTGTCAGATTGGATGGGGAATGTTGCTGCACAGCTATTTTCAGGTCTCTCCAGAGATGTTTGATCGGGTTCAAGTCCGGGTTCTGGCTGGGCCACCCAAGGATATTCAGAGACTTGTCCCAATGCCACTCCTGCATTGACTTGGCTGTGTGCTTAGGGTCGTTGTCCTGTTGGAAGGTGAACCTTCGCACCAGTCCTGAGCGCTCTGGAGCAGGTTTTTATCAAGGATCTCTCTGTACTTTGCTCCGTTCATCTTTCCTGTGTTCCTGACTAGTCTCCCAGTCCCTGCTGCTGAAAAACATCCCCACAGCATGATGCTGCCACCACCATGCTTTGCCATAGGGATGGAGCCAGGTTTCCTCCAGATGTGATGCTTGGCATTCAGGACAAAGAGTTCAATCTTGGTTTCATCAGACCAGAGAATCTTGTTTCTCATGGTCTGAGAGTCATTTAGGTGCCTTTTGGCAAACTCCAAGCAGGCTGTCATGAGCCTTTTACAGAGGAGTGGCTTCAGTCTGGCCACTCTACCTTAAAGTCCTGATTGGTGGAGTGCTGCAGAAATGATTGTCCTTCTGGAAGGTTCTCACATCTCCATAGAGGAACTCTTGAGCTCTGTCAGACTGACCATCGTGTTCTTGGTCACCTCCATTACCAAGGCCCTTCTCCCCAGATTTCTCAGTTTGGCCGGGCAGCCTGCTCTAGGAAGAGTCTTGGTGGTTCCAAACGTCTTACATTTAAGACTGATGGAGGCCACTGTGTTCTTGGGGACCTTCAATGTGCAAACATTTTTTGGCACCCTTCCCCAGACCTGTGCCTCACCACAATCCTGTCTTGAACATCATGGCTTGGTTTTTGCTCTGACATGCACTGTCAACTGTGGGACCTTATATAGACAGGTGTGTGCCTTTCCAAATTATGTCCAATTAATTGAATTTACCACAGGTGGACTCTAATCAAGTTGTCGAAACATCTCAAGATTGATCAATGGAAACAGAATGCATATGAGCTCAATTTCTAGTCTCATAGCAAAGGGTCTGAATACTTACGTAAATAAGGTATTTCCGTTTTTAATTTTTAATACATTTGCAAACATTTCTAAAAACCTGTTTTCGCTTTGTCGTTATGAGGTATTGTGTGTAGAGTGAGGAAAACAATTCATTTAATTTATTTTAGAATAAGGCTGTAATGTAACAAAATGTGGAAAACGTCAAGGGGTCTGAATACTTTCCGAATGCACTGTATATTCTAGGTGCTAAGTTATGCTAGTGTGGAACAAAGCACAGTGGTGAGATCGCCTGCCTCTTCACCCGTTAGAATTGACATACATTAGTTTTCCAGTGTTTTATTACCTCTACCCCCTGCCCACCCAGGTCCCTCAGCCTACGGTATTTCACCTATGGGATCCTGTTTGGCTGTGGCTCGTCCTTTGCCTTCCAGCCCTCCCTGGTGATCCTGGGCCACTACTTCCAGCAGCGGCTGGGCCTGGCCAACGGCGTGGTGACGGCGGGCAGCAGCCTGTTCTCCATGGGCCTCCCGGTGCTGCTCACCAAGGTGGTGGAGCCGCTGGGCCTCAGCAGAACCTTCCAGATCCTCAGCCTCTTCATGCTGGTACTGTTGTAATGTGTTCAATGATGATCCATTACACAGCCTGTTTATTTACGTTTTCCTGATTTTGAATGATGTGACTCGTTGAAGTAAACGTCAGATTCGACTTTGAACAACTGTTTATTTTCGTTCTTTTACACTTAACAGGTCCAGGCCCTGCTGGCCCTGACCTTCAGACCCCTGCTGCCCCAGAGAGCTCCAATGGGACCACCAGAACCAGTGGGCCCCGCTGGGTCCACAACCCAGCCAGGAGCCCCTGCCCGGGGAAGCCGCTGGAGCAGGGCCCAGACCCAGGTCCGGAAGGTCTTTAACGTGAAGGTGTTCCACATCGTCACCTACCGGGTGTGGGCGTTCGGGGTGTCTACGGCTGTGCTGGGTTACTTTGTGCCTTACATCCACTTGGTAAGGGCTCGGGGACCATCAATACAATTTCTTCAAGATTTGACCATGTTCTTGATGTTGTGCTGTATTTAGGGCACCGTTTTCACACCTGTGCTGTGAGTGAAATTATAATGATAGAATTATAATCATCTGCAGCACAATTTATGATGTCACTTTTCTTAAACAATTTCAATTTAGAATGTTGCTGTGTGTTGGTTTACAGCGCAGCTGTGTTTGCGAGGGGAAAATAATGTCACCCTAACTGCTTCTAGTGTCAGCTTAATTGGCATCTTATCGTATGTAGGAAAACTAGACTTTCTGACCAAGAGTTCACCAAGTCGACTTAAGAGGAAATCTTGTGTAATATTGTGTTGCGTTACGTTGTGTGTTGGGTTAGGTTACGTTGTGTGTTAGGTTAGGTTACATTGTGTGTTAGGTTAGGTTACATTGTGTTGGGTTAGGTCGTGTCATATTGTGTTGTGTTGGGTTAGGTTGTGTTGTTACGTTACATTGTGTGTTGGGTTAGGTTACATTGTAGTGTTGGTTAGGTTACATTGTGTGTTGGGTTAGGTTGTGTCATTGTGTTGTTGTGTTAGGTTACATTGTGTGTTGGGTTAGGTTGTGTCATTGTGTTGTTGTGTTAGGTTACATTGTGTGTTGGGTTAGGTTGTGTCATTGTGTTGTTGTGTTACGTTACATTGTGTGTTGGGTTAGGTTACATTGTAGTGTTGGTTAGGTTACATTGTGTGTTGGGTTAGGTTGTGTCATTGTGTTGTTGTGTTAGGTTACATTGTGTGTTGGGTTAGGTTGTGTCATTGTGTTGTGTTAGGTTACATTGTGTGTTGGGTTAGGTTGTGTCATTGTGTTGTTGTGTTAGGTTACATTGTGTGTTGGGTTAGGTTACATTGTAGTGTTGGTTAGGTTACATTGTGTGTTGGGTTAGGTTGTGTCATTGTGTTGTTGTGTTAGGTTACATTGTGTGCTGGTTAGGTTACATTGTGTGTTGGGTTAGGTTACATTGTGTGTTGGGTTAGGTTACATTGTGTGTTGGGTTAGGTTACATTGTGTGTTGGGTTAGGTTGTGTCATTGTATTGTTGTGTTAGGTTGTGTCATTGTATTGTTGTGTTAGGTTGTGTCATTGTGTGTTGGGTTAGGTTACATTGTGTGTTGGGTTAGGTTACATTGTGTGTTGGGTTAGGTTACTTTGTGGGTTAGGTTACATTGTGTGTTGGGTTAGGTTGTCAGACAGAACCACTTACCCAAATAAGCAGCTAGTGACATTGTTGCACGGTGATGTGAGGAATATCAAGGAGACACCTTGTCACAGTAGTACGTTAAAAATCCCAGAGGAAGGAGGACAGAAGGAGAGAGGAAGGAGGACAGAAGGAGGGAGGGAGGGAAGGAGGGACAGAGAGAGGGAGGGAGGGAGGGACAGAGAGAGGGAGGGAGGGAGGGACAGAGAGAGGGAAGGAGTAGAAAGAGAGAGGGAGGGAGGGACAGAAGGAGAGAGGGAGGGAGGGACAGAGAGAGGGAGGGAGGGACAGAAGGAGAGAGGGAGGGAAGGACAGAGAGAGGAAGGAGGAGAGAAGGAGAGAGGGAGCGAAGGAGTACAAAGAGAGAGGGAGGGAGGGACAGAGAGAGGGAGGGAGGGAAGGAGTAGAAAGAGAGAGGGAGGGGGGGACAGAGATGTGAAGTTCTGCTACACAAGTCAGATGTTTCTGGCAGCCTCCCCACTGCCTGTCCTGTTTTCTCAGGCCCCAGAGCCTGTCCTGTTTTCTCAGGCCCCAGAGCCAGTCCTGTTTTCTCAGGCCCCAGAGCCAGACCTGTTTTCTCAGGCCCCAGAGCCAGTCCTGTTTTCTCAGGCCCCAGAGCCAGTCCTGTTTTCTCAGGCCCCAGAGCCAGTCCTGTTTTCTCAGGCCCCAGAGCCAGTCCTGTTTTCTCAGGCCCCAGAGCCTGTCCTGTTTTCTCAGGCCCCAGAGCCAGTCCTGTTTTCTCAGGCCCCAGAGCCAGTCCTGTTTTCTCAGGCCCCAGAGCCAGTCCTGTTTTCTCAGGCCCCAGAGCCAGTCCTGTTTTCTCAGGCCCCAGAGCCTGTCCTGTTTTCTCAGGCCCCAGAGCCTGTCCTGTTTTCTCAGGCCCCAGAGCCTGTCCTGTTTTCTCAGGCCCCAGAGCCAGTCCTGTTTTCTCAGGCCCCAGAGCCAGTCCTGTTTTCTCAGGCCCCAGAGCCAGTCCTGTTTTCTCAGGCCCCAGAGCCAGTCCTGTTTTCTCAGGCCCCAGAGCCTGTCCTGTTTTCTCAGGCCCCAGAGCCTGTCCTGTTTTCTCAGGCCCCAGAGCCAGTCCTGTTTTCTCAGGCCCCAGAGCCAGTCCTGTTTTCTCAGGCCCCAGAGCCAGTCCTGTTTTCTCAGGCCCCAGAGCCAGTCCTGTTTTCTCAGGCCCCAGAGCCAGTCCTGTTTTCTCAGGCCCCAGAGCCAGTCCTGTTTTCTCAGGCCCCAGAGCCAGTCCTGTTTTCTCAGGCCCCAGAGCCAGTCCTGTTTTCTCAGGCCCCAGAGCCTGTCCTGTTTTCTCAGGCCCCAGAGCCTGTCCTGTTTTCTCAGGCCCCAGAGCCAGTCCTGTTTTCTCAGGCCCCAGAGCCAGTCCCAGATGTGAACAAAGCTACCGGCTTTTGTTGTGCTCTTTGCTTTAGGTCAGCCCTAAACATGGTATCCTATGGCCCTTGATGTTATGCTGGTGCCATGTAGTGCAGAATCAAAGCAGAGGAAACATTTCACATGTTTCCTCTGGGAGAGAAGCTTCTGATCAGGAATGGACTTCAGACGGTTTTGTGTTTTGGATCAGATTCAGGTGTTGGGCGGAGAGGAGAGAAAGGAAATCACTCACCTATAGCTCTGCCCCTTCCTGCTTCATTGTTGACAGTTCTTCTGACAGTGGGACATTGATGAAAAAATGTGTTATTCCAAGGAATGATTATGGAAATTTTAAATGTTATAAGGAGAAAATATCCCTGTTTCTCCATTGAAATCCCTTCACTAAGAATCCCATTGATTATTTCAACGTGGGAATAACACACATGAATGAATCCAGGAGGACATATCAAGAAATTACTACGCATTTGATGTGCAATTCTGTATTTTGTTTGGCTGCGTCCAACCCCTCAGGGTGAGTATGTATCCAGGGGGCTTGGTTTGGCTGCTTCCAACACCTCAGGGGTGTATGTATCCAGGGGGCTTGGTTTGGCTGCTTCCAACCCCTCAGGGTGAGTATGTATCCAGGGTGCTTGGTTTGGCTGCTTCCAACCCCTCAGGGTGAGTATGTATCCAGGGGGCTTGGTTTGGCTGCTTCCAACCCCTCAGGGTGTGTATGTATCCAGGGGGCTTGGTTTGGCTGCTTCCAACACCTCAGGGGATGTATGTATCCAGGGGGCTTGGTTTGGCTGCTTCCAACACCTCAGGGGATGTATGTATCCAGGGGGCTTGGTTTGGCTGCTTCCAACACCTCAGGGGATGTATGTATCCAGGGGGCTTGGTTTGGCTGCTTCCAACACCTCAGGGGATGTATGTATCCAGGGGGCTTGGTTTGGCTGCTTCCAACCCCTCAGGGTGTGAATGTATCCAGGGGGGTTGGTTTGGCTGCTTCCAACCCCTCAGGGGTGTATGTATCCAGGGGGGTTGGTTTGGCTGCTTCCAACACCTCAGGGTGTGTATGTATCCAGGGGGGTTGGTTTGGCTGCTTCCAACCCCTCAGGGTTTGTATGTATCCAGGGGGGTTGGTTTGGCTGCTTCCAACCCCTCAGGGGTGTATGTATCCAGGGGGCTTGGTTTGGCTGCTTCCAACACCTCAGGGTGTGTATGTATCCAGGGGGCTTGGTTTGGCTGCTTCCAACACCTCAGGGTGTGTATGTATCCAGGGGGCTTGGTTTGGCTGCTTCCAACACCTCAGGGTGTGAATGTATCCAGGGGGCTTGGTTTGGCTGCTTCCAACCCCTCAGGGTGTGTATGTATCCAGGGGGCTTGGTTTGGCTGCTTACAACCCCTCAGGGATGTATGTATCCAGGGGGCTTGGTTTGGCTGCTTCCAACCCCTCAGGGATGTATGTATCCAGGGGGCTTGGTTTGGCTGCTTCCAAACCCTCAGGGTGTGTATGTATCCAGGGGGCTTGGTTTGGCTGCTTCCAACCCCTCAGGGGATGTATGTATCCAGGGGGCTTGGTTTGGCTGCTTCCAACCCCTCAGGGGATGTATGTATCCAGTTGGCTTGGTTTGAAAGCAGCAATGGACATTGAATTTTTTTCACCCCTTTTTCTCCCCAATTTCGTGGTATCCAATTGGCCAACTGCTCCAGGCCCGCCACAGGAGTCGCTAGTGCACGTTGAGACAAGGATATCCCTGCCGGCAAACCCTCCCTAACCCGGACGATGCTGGGCCAATTGTGCGCCGCCCCATGGGCCTCCTGTTCGCGGCCGGCTGCGACAGCCTGGACTCGAACCCACACAACCCAACAGCTAGCACTGCGATGCAGTGCCTTAGACCACTGTGCCACTCGGGAGGCCCTAAGCAATGGACATTTTTTAAATATTCCTCTTGTTCTTTTCCACCAGATGAACTTCGTGAAGGAGCAGTTCAAGGAGCCCCAGAAGGAGTGGATCCTGTTGGTGTGTATAGGAGCCTCATCTGGCGTGGGACGCCTCCTCTTCGGGAAAGTAGGAGACCTCATTCCCGGAGCCAAGAAGATCTGGATGCAGGTGAGGTAACCCTCTTCGGCATTCAATTGTCAGCTTAATTGGAACCAATTCAGATGTTTAAATATGGGTAAGTACGTCAGCCACATCCCCTTGGTCTTTTCCCCTGGATGGTGACTGCTACTAAATACTTCAAATCCATGACTATTTCAAATACATACAATACCGTTCAAAAGTTTGGGGTCACTTAGAAATGTCCTTGTTTTTTAAAGAAAATACCATTTGTTGTACTTTAAAATAATATCAAATTGATCAGAAATACGATGTACAGTTGTGGCCTAAAGTTTTGAGAATGACACAAATATACATTTTCACAAAGTCTTCTTCCTCAGTTTGTATGATGGCAATTTGCATATACTCCAGAATGTTATGAAGAGTGATCAGATGAATTGCAATTAATTGCAAAGTCCCCCTTTGCCATGCAAATGAATTGAATCCCAAAAAACATTTCCACTGCATTTCAGTCCTGCCACAAAAGGACCAGCTGACATTATGTCAGTTATTCTCTTGTTAACACAGGTGTGAGTGTTGACGAGGACACGGCTGGAGATCACTCTGTCATGCTGATTGAGTTCGAATAACAGACTGGAAGCTTCAAAAGGAGGGTGGTGCTTGGAATCATTGTTCTTCCTCTGTCAACCATGGTTACCTGCAAGGAAACACGTGCCGTCATCATTGCTTTGCACAAAAAGGGCTACACAGGCAAGGATATTGCTGCCAGTAAGATTGCACCTAAATCAACCATTAATCGGATCATCAAGAACTTCAAGGAAAGCGGTTCAATTGTTGTGAAGAAGGCTTCAGGGCGCCCAAGAAAGTCTGGCAAGCGCCAGGATCGTCTCCTAAAGTTGATTCAGCTGCAGGATCGGGGCACCACCAGTACAGAGCTTGCTCAGGAATGGCAGCAGGCAGGTGTGAGTGCATCTGCACGCACAGTGAGGCGAAGAGGAAGGCCTGGTGTCAAGAAGGGCAGCAAAGAAGCCACTTCTCTCCAGGAAAAACATCAGGGACAGACTGATATTCTGCAAAAGGTACAGGGATTGGACTGCTGAGGACTGAGGTAAAGTCATTTTCTCTGATGAATCCCCTTTCCGATTGTTTGGGGCATCCGTAAAAAAGCTTGTCCGGAGAAGACAAGGTGAGCGCTACCATCAGTCCTGTGTCATGCCAACAGTAAAGTATCCTGAGACCATTCATGTGTGGAGTTGCTTCTCAGCCAAGGGAGCGGGCTCACTCACAATTTTGCCTAAGAACACAACCATGAATAAAGAATGGTACCAACACATCCTCCGAGAGCAACTTCTCCCAACCATCCAGGAACAGTTTGGTGAGGAACAATGCCTTTTCCAGCGTGATGGAGCACCTTGCCATAAGGAAAAAGTGATAACCAAGTGGCTCGGGGAACAAAACATGGACCCAAAATATCTATGTTCAGGAAACTCCCCAGACCTTAATCCCATTGATAACTTGTGGTCAAACCTCAAGAGGCGGGTGGACAAACAAAAACCCACAAATTCTGACAATGTCCCAAGCATTGATTATGCAAGAATGAGCTGCCATCAGTGGCCCAGAAGTTAATTGACAGCATGCCAGAGCAGATTGCAGAGGTCTTGAAAAAGAAGGGTCAACATTGCAAATATTGACTCTTTGCATCAACTTCATGTAATTGTCAATAAAACCTTTGATACTTATGAAATGCTTGTAATTATCCTTCAGTATTCCATAGTAACATCTGACAAAATTATCTAAAGACACTGAAGCAGCAAACTTTTAAGATTTATATTTGTATCATTCTCAAAACTTTTGGCCACGACTGTAGACATTGTTAATGTTGTAAATTACTATTGTAGCTGGAAATGGCAGATTTTTTAATGGAATATCTACATAGGTGTACAGATGTCCATTATCAGCAACCATCACTCCTGTGTTCCAATGGCACGTTGTGTTAACTAATCCAAGTTTATAATTTTAAAAGGCTAATTGATCATTAGAAAACACTTTTGCAATTATGTTAGCACAGCTGAATACGGTTGTCCTGATTAAAGGAGCAATTACAACTGGCCTTCTTTGGACTAGTTGAGTATCTGGAGCATCAGCATTTGTGGGTTTGATTACAGGCTCCAAATGGTCAGAAACAAAGAACTTTCTTCTGAAACTCGTCAGTCTATTCTTGTTCTGAGAAATGAAGGCCATTGCGAGAAATCTCCAAGAAACTGAAGATCTGGTACGACGCTGTGTACTACTCCCTTCACAGAGCAGCGCAAACTGGCTCTAACCAGAATAGAAAGAGGAGTGGGAGGCCCCGGTGTACAACTGACCAAGAGGGCAAGTACATTAGTGTCTAGTTTGAGAAACAGACGCCTCACAAGTCCTCAATTGGCAGCTTCATTAAATAGTACCCACAAAACACCAGTCTCAACGTCAACAGTGTAGAGGCGACTCCGGGATGCTGGCCTTCTAGGCAGAGTTCCTCTGTCCAGTGTCTGTGTTCTTTTGCCCATCTTAATCTTTCCTTTTTTTGGCAAGTCTGAGATATGGCTTTTTCTTTGCAACTCTGCCTAGAAGGCCAGCATCCCAGATTTTCTCATGATGTCAAGCAAAAAGGCACTGAGTTTGAAGGTAGGCCTTGAAATACATCCACATGTACACCTCCTATTGACTCAGGCTAATTGACATCATTTATCAGAATCTTCTAAAGCCATAACATAATTTTCTGGAATTTTCCAAGCTGAGTCAACTTTAGTGTATTTAAACTTCTGACCCACTGGAAATGTGATACAGTGAATTATTAGTGAAATCATCTATCTGGTAACAATTGTTGGAAAAACTACTTGTGTCATGCACAAAGTAGGTGACCTAACCGACTTGCCAAAACTATAGTTTGGTAACAAAAGATTTGTGGAGTGGTTGAAAACGAGTTTTAATGACTCCAATCTAAGTGTATGTAAACTCCCCCCCCCCCCCCCCCCCTTCTTTCAAAAACAAGGACATTTCTAAGTGACCCCATTCTTTTGAACGGTAGTGTAAGTAAAATACTCGCTGCGCTTGATAAAATGGTTGATTGAAGTGGTTGAAAGTATTTAACATGGACTTGACCCAAGTTGTTTGCCATGTTGGTCAGTTACTTTGTTGTTTCTGTATGAAGTGAAAGAGTGTATAAGGGAGAAGGTATTAGTCTGGAGAGGTATTGGACAACATTAACCTAAGACTCTTCTCTCCGACACGTTACACAATGCCACCCAAAGTAAAATGTACGCCCACACCACTGTAATTCAAGTGACTTTGGAGAAAAGTGTCTGCTAAATGGCATTAATTATTGCGTGTTTTTTGTCCCTGCTCTTCTCTCCCCCAGTCGGTGTCGTTCATGGTGCTGGGGCTGATGTCCATGATGATCCCCCAGTGCACGGTGTTTGAGGGGCTGATTGTGGTGTGTGTGTTCCTAGGGCTGTGTGATGGCTGCTTCATCACCATCATGGCTCCTATAGCCTTTGAGCTGGTGGGCCCCATGCAGGCCTCCCAGGCTATAGGATACCTACTGGGACTCATGGCCCTGCCCATGACCGCAGGACCCCCCATCGCTGGTGAGTACTATCGGTTCCTTGGGTTACTAAACACTGACCTCCAAACATTTTGAATGGCAGGTGATAAAGAGATGGTTTACTTCTATGTGACAGGCAATCGCTACTGAGTATCACCTCAAAACGTAGGAGTAGAAGCCAACGTGATAAAGAGATGGTTTACTTCTATGTGACAGGCAATTGCTGCTGAGTATCACCTCAAAACATAGGAGTAGAAGCCAACGTGAAAAAGAGATGGTTTACTTCTATGTGACAGGCAATTGCTGCTGAGTATCACCTCAAAACTTAGGAGTGGAAGCTAACGTGATAAAAAGATGGTTAGTTCCTCCTCCGCTCCCAATCCAACCTGACAGAGCTTGAGAGGATCTGCAGAGAAGAATGGGAGAAACTCTCCAAACACAGGCGTGTCAAGCTTGTAGCGTCATACCCAAGAAGTCTTGATGCTGTAATAGCTGCCAAAGGTCTGAATACATATGTAAATATGATATTTCAGTTTTTATATTTTTTTTATAAAATCATGTTTTTGCTTTGTCATTATGGGTTATTGTGTGTAGATTGATTAGGAAAAAAAACAACATTTTAATCAATTTTTGAATAAGGCTGTAACCTAGCAAAATATGGAAAATGTCAAAGGGTCTGAATACTTTCCAAAGGCACTGTAAGTCATTTGAGGAGAGCCACATTCCATATGGAATTATAAATGGGGTAGGATTAGAATAATGTATTTTGTGTTTATCATGCTGTTGAGCTGACATGTCTCCTCCATATACATATGTATATTCACTGCATTTATGTACGTCATTGGTCTTGGTTCTGAATGTAGCTGGTCTATAGAGTAAATAAAGTGAGTGTGCATCCCGAATGGCACCTTATCCCCTTTAGAGTGCACTATTTTTCACCAGGGCCCATAGAGCTCTGGTCAAATGTAGTGCACTACAGTGCCTTGCGAAAGTATTCGGCCCCCTTGAACTTTGCGACCTTTTGCCACATTTCAGGCTTCAAACATAAAGATATAAAACTGTATTTTTTTGTGAAGAATCAACAACAAGTGGGACACAATCATGAAGTGGAACGACATTTATTGGATATTTCAAACTTTTTTAACAAATCAAAAACTGAAAAATTGGGCGTGCAAAATTATTCAGCCCCCTTAAGTTAATACTTTGTAGCGCCACCTTTTGCTGCGATTACAGCTGTAAGTCGCTTGGGGTATGTCTCTATCAGTTTTGCACATCGAGAGACTGAATTTTTTTTCCCATTCCTCCTTGCAAAACAGCTCGAGCTCAGTGAGGTTGGATGGAGAGCATTTGTGAACAGCAGTTTTCAGTTCTTTCCACAGATTCTCGATTGGATTCAGGTCTGGACTTTGACTTGGCCATTCTAACACCTGGATATGTTTATTTTTTAACCATTCCATTGTAGATTTTGCTTTATGTTTTGGATCATTGTCTTGTTGGAAGACAAATCTCCGTCCCAGTCTCAGGTCTTTTGCAGACTCCATCAGGTTTTCTTCCAGAATGGTCCTGTATTTGGCTCCATCCATCTTCCCATCAATTTTAACCATCTTCCCTGTCCCTGCTGAAAAAAAGCAGGCCCAAACCATGATGCTGCCACCACCATGTTTGACAGTGGGGATGGTATGTTCAGGGTGATGAGCTGTGTTGCTTTTACGCCAAACATAACGTTTTGCATTGTTGCCAAAAAGTTCAATTTTGGTTTCATCTGACCAGAGCACCTTCTTCCACATGTTTGGTGTGTCTCCCAGGTGGCTTGTGGCAAACTTTAAACAACACTTTTTATGGATATCTTTAAGAAATGGCTTTCTTATTGCCACTCTTCCATAAAGGCCAGATTTGTGCAATATACGACTGATTGTTGTCCTATGGACAGAGTCTCCCACCTCAGCTGTAGATCTCTGCAGTTCATCCAGAGTGATCATGGGCCTCTTGGCTGCATCTCTGATCAGTCTTCTCCTTGTATGAGCTGAAAGTTTAGAGGGACGGCTAGGTCTTGGTAGATTTGCAGTGGTCTGATACTCCTTCCATTTCAATATTATCGCTTGCACAGTGCTCCTTGGGATGTTTAAAGCTTGGGAATTTTTTTTGTATCCAAATCCGTCTTTAAACTTCTTCACAACAGTATCTCGGACCTGCCTGGTGTGTTCCTTGTTCTTCATGATGCTCTCTGCGCTTTTAACGGACCTCTGAGACTATCACAGTGCAGGCGCATTTATATGGAGACTTGATTACACACAGGTGGATTGTATTTATCATCATTAGTCATTTAGGTCAACATTGGATCATTCAGAGATCCTCACTGAACTTCTGGAGAGAGTTTGCTGCAATGAAAGTAAAGGGGCTGAATAATTTTGCACGCCCAATTTTTCAGTTTTTGATTTGTTAAAAAAGTTTGAAATATCCAATAAATGTCGTTCCACTTCATGATTGTGTCCCACTTGTTGTTGATTCTTCACAAAATAATACAGTTTTATATCTTTATGTTTGAAACCTGAAATGTGGCAAAAGGTCGCAAAGTTCAAGGGGGCCGAATACTTTCGCAAGGCACTGTATATAGGGAATAGGGTGAAATTTGGGATGCACCCTGAGTAAAGTGGCTGAGTTCCAGGGCTGGTAATTTGTTACAGAGGGAGTAGTAGTCTTGGATAGTGGATAGTTTAGCGATGGGTTGTAGACATTATGGCTGCATTTATGGGGCTCTGCTACTCTCCACTGCCACTCGCCACATTTCTGTTCAGACCACCAGGGTGCTGTTCAGAGTGATGCAATGTTTCTGATAGAAATGTATTACGTAGAACAAGTATCAGTCATGTTGAATAGGGAGTCATTATATGTCTATCTGCAATATTCAGAATAGTTTTCTCTGGCTGAAAACACTCCAGAGATCCCAGTGAGAAGGAGGAGGAATCATGCCCCGTCAGTCTGCAGCAGGAGCACCCAGACTGGACATAAGCCTGTCTGCTCGCCTCCCGGCAGACCTGGGTTCAAATAGTGTTAGATATATTTGTTTATACATTGAGCTTTGCTTGAGTCTGCCTTGAGTGCCAGATGTGCGGGGTTTGCAGACTATACGTTAGTAGACTGAATAATTGATTACATCACACCAGGCAAGCTCAATCAAGCATGACTTAAGTAATTGAAAGATTCTAAATAATATTTAAACCCGGGTCTGTCTCCCGGCTCGTCCTCCTTCTCAGAGCCTCAGTGTTCTGTATTGACATTGCGTCCTGTGAGGCCTGGCTGCATCTCTCTCTCTCTTTATTTCTTTATTTTCTTAGTGCCAGATGTTGGAGGAATTATCTGTCATTTTCAGTTCTTGCTTATGGCAGGGCCAGCTAGCTAGCTCCTGACTGAATATTTTGGCCAGTGTTGCCCATCACCCTGGACATACACTAGACATACTTTGCTGAGGAACGTTTTATCAAAATGTACCCCAATTTAGTGGTACGCATGGTTTCTATGGTTACCCTGTAAAAATAATCAAGCAAAGACATGCCCCTAGCTGGCGCCTGCCTGCTGATGCTGTACCATCTGACAGCCTATTTCTTAGCTTCTTAGACATTTTTAAGACCGCTAATTATAAGTTCTGAGCAAGTTCCTGGAATAAAACAGACAAACAGGTAAAACAACTTGAATCACCAAGATAGTGGGAGAAAATCAAAGCTGCTCCCTTAGATCTTCTCCACCAATTCATTTTGAGAAAGAGGCGTTGAGAGTGGACACGAGGAATCAAGGAAATAAAATTGAGATTTGCTCAGTGATTCTATCTTGAGTAGTGCTTCTATACACTACATCTGAAACTTCTCCCTCCCTTGTCCCCCAGGACTCCTGCATGACTACTGTGGTGATTACAACGTGGCCTTCTACCTGGCAGGGGGTCCTCCCATTGTGGGGGGCATTGTGCTGTTCTTTGTGCCCCTGATACACCGGCGGCAGCAGAGAGCTTTTGCAGGTCAGGATGGGGGGCTGGATGACCCCAGCAGGGATCATATGCTGCCCTCGGCGGCCTGCTCTAACGGAAACATGATGCCTGGGTACACTGACGTGGAGACACACATCTGAGTAGCACTACACAAAGGTATGAGAGGACACACACACACACACACACACACACACAGATACTTGATATTTTTCTCTTCCTTCTTCTTTCTATTAGGGATTCTATTCACCAGCACTTGAGATCTGTCCGTCCCTGCACCTCCTCCCCTCGCCCCTGAACCCCGGCCCCTGAACCCCGGCCCCTGAACCCCGGCACCTGACCACGGACTACCTGATGATGTACCTCTCAACCTCTGACACAGTTTCTATAGAAAGCCCTCTCCTCTCTGAACGCCATTCGTTCCTTATAGTGATCCCTATGGTCTAAGGAAAGAGGGGGAGAAGTTTTTCCCCCCTCTGAAGTAAAGGAGGAACATGTCACTGATCATCCTCCTTGAATGAAGAGAGAGACGATTGGCATTATCATAGGACCTGGGCGTCACACAATCCAAAACAGTGCACTCGTTCCCTGTGTCTTTCAGCTCATTTAAAATGGTTTTAGACTTCAAAATGTGAATTCACACAATAAGTGTGTACCATATAGAGCTGGCCGCCTGAAAACAAATATTTTTTAAATTCTGTTACGTCTGGAATCAGAGTATGTAAATGTTTTAATATGCTTCAGTATGTTCAGATTATTCAGAAAGATAAATGGTATTAGAGTAATTGAATGGAGTACTTTGTACTTCTCTGTCTAGACCACAAGCATCTCACACTTTATTTTATGTTATGTTCTTTCTGTCTGTAGGTGTTTCATTATATACACTACCGGTTAAAAGTTTTAGAACACCTACTCATTATTCTTTATTTTTTATTATTTTCTACATTGTAGAATAATAGTGAAGACATCAAAACTATGAAATAACACACATGGAATCATGTCGTAAAGCTGTCATCAAGGCAAAGGGTGGCTATTTGAAGAATCTCAAATAGAAAATACAGAAGTTTACATACACCTTAGCCAAATACATTTAAATTAAGTTTTTCACAGTTCCTAACATTTAATCTGAATACAAATTCCCTGCTTTAGGTCAGTTAGGATCACTACTTTATTTTAAGATTGTGAAATGTCAGAATAATAGTAGAGAGAATGACTTATTTCAGCTTGAAGGTAGGCCTTGAAATACATCCACAGGTACACCTCCAATTGACACAGTCAGCTTAGTGTATGTAAACTTCTGCCCACTGGAATTGTGATACACTGAATTATAAGTGAAATAATCCGTCTGTAAACAATTGTTGGAAAAATGACTTGTGTCATGCACAAAGTAGATGTCCTAACCGACTTGCCAAAACTATAGTTTGTTATCAAGAAAGTTGTGGTGTGGTTGAAAAATGACTCCAACCTACAGTGGGGCAAAAAAGTATTTAGTCAGCCACCAATTGTGCAAGTTCTCACACTTAAAAAGATGAGAGAGGCCTGTAATTTTCATCATAGGTACACTTCAATTATGACAGACAAAATTAGATAAAAAATCCAGAAAATCACATTGTAGGATTTTTTATGAATTTATTTGCAAAAAATGGTGAAAAATAAGTATTTGGTCAATAACAAAAGTTTATCTCAATACTTTGTTATATACCCTTTGTTGGCAATGAGGTCAAACGTTTTCTGTAAGTCTTCACAAGGTTTTCACACACTGTTGCTGGTATTTTGGCCCATTCCTCCATGCAGATCTCCTCTAGAGCAGTGATGTTTTGGGGCTGTTGCTGGGCAACACGGACTTTCAACTACCTCCAAAGATTTCCTATGGGGTTGAGATCTGGAGACTGGCTTAGGCCACTCCAGGACCTTGAAATGCTTCTTACGAAGCCACTCCTTCGTTGCCCGGGCGGTGTGTTTGGGATCATTGTAAAGCTGAAAGACCCAGCCACGTTTCATCTTCAATGCCCTTGCTGATGGAAGGAGGTTTTCACTCAAAATCTCATGATACATGGCCCCATTCATTCTTTCCTTTACACGGATCAGTCGTCCTGGTCCCTTTGCAGAAAAACAGCCCCAAAGCATGATGTTTCCACCCCCATGCTTCACAGTAGGTATGGTGTTCTTTGGATGCAACTGAGCATTCTTTGTCTTCCAAACACGACGAGTTGAGTTTTTACCAAAAAGTTCTATTTTGGTTTCATCTGACCATATGACATTCTCCCAATCTTCTTCTGGATCATCCAAATGCTCTCTAGCAAACTTCAGATGGGCCTGGACATGTACTGGCTTAAGCAAGGGGACACGTCTGGCACTGCAGGATTTGAGCCCCTGGCGGCGTAGTGTGTTACTGATGGTAGACTTTGTTACTTTGGTCCCAGCTCTCTGCAGGTCATTCACTAGGTCCCCCCGTGTGGTTCTGGGATTTTTGCTCACCGTTCTTGTGATCATTTTGACCCCACGGGGTGAGATCTAGCGTAGAGCCCCAGATCGAGGGAGATTATTAGTGGTCTTGTATGTCTTCCATTTCCTAATAATTGCTCCCACAGTTGATTTCTTCAAACCAAGCTGCTTACCTATTGCAGATTCAGTCTTCCCAGCCTGGTGCAGGTCTACAATTTTGTTTCTGGTGTCCTTTGACAGCTCTTTGGTGTTGGCCATAGTGGAGTTTGGAGTGTGACTGTCAGAGGTTGTGGACAGGTGTCTTTTATACTGATAACAAGTTCAAACAGGTGACATTAATACAGGTAACGAGTGGAGGACAGAGGAGCCTCTTAAAGAAGAAGTTACAGGTCTGTGAGAGCCAGAAATCTTGCTTGTTTGTAGGTGACCAAATACTTATTTTCCACCATAGTTTGCAAATAAATTCATTAAAAATCCTACAATGTGATTTTCTGGATTTTTTTCTTCTCATTTTGTCTGTCATAGTTGAAGTGTACCAATGATGAAAATTACAGGCCTCATCTTTTTAAGTGGGAGAACTTGCACAATTGGTGGCTGACTAAATACTTTTTTGCCCCACTGTATGTGTATGTAAACATCTGACTTCAACTGTATATTTTGATTTGTTTAACACTTTTTTTTCATATTCCATATGTGTTATTTCATAGTGTTGATGTCTTCACTATTATTCTCCAATGTATAAAATAGTACAAATAAAGAAAAGCCCTTGAATGAGTAGGTGTTTGAAAACTTTTGACCGGTAGTGTAGATCTAGGGCATAATATAGGACATTTGAAATATTTCTGTTATTATGAAAAACTTATTGCAGTTATATTTTGCAAGTTTCAATTTATTTTTTGTTTCTGATCGATCAAGGAAGAACACATCTGTTTCAATTTTGTATTGTACTATAGGTCTCAATGGCGATTCCATCTTGGAAAAGCCACTAAAACGAAGTCACCTCAACCACATACAGTGGGGAGAACAAGTATTTGATACACTGCTGATTTTACAGGTTTTCCTACTTACAAAGCATGTAGAGGTCTGTCATTTTTATCATAGGTACACTTCAACTGTGAGATACGGAATCTAAAACAAAAATCCAGAAAATCACATTGTATGATTAAGTAATTAATTAGCATTTTATTGCATGACATAAGTATTTAATACATCAGAAAAGCAGATCTTAATATTTGGTACAGAAACCTTTGCAATTACAGAGATCATAGATTTCCTGTAGTTCTTGACCAGGTTTGCACACACTGCAGCAGGGATTTTGGCCCACTTCTCCATACAGACCTTCTCCAGATCCTTCAGGTTTCGGGGCTGTCGCTGGGCAATACGGACTTTCAGCTCCCTCCAAAGATGTTATATTGGGTTCAGGTCTGGAGACTGGCTAGGCCACTCCAGGACCTTGAGATCCTTCTTACAGAGCCACTCCTTAGTTGCCCTGGCTGTGTGTTTTGGGTCGTTGTCATGCTGGAAGACCCAGCCACGACCCATCTTCAATGCTCTTACTGAGGGAAGGAGGTTGTTGGCAGAGATCTCGCGATACATGGCCCCATCCATCCTCCCCTCAATACGGTGCAGTCGTCCTGTCCCCTTTGCAGAAAAGCATCCCCAAAGAATGATGTTTCCACCACCATGCTTCACGGTTGGGATGGTGTTCTTGGGGTTGTACTCATCCTTCTTCCTCCAAACACGGCGAGTGGAGTTTAGACCAAAAAGCTCTATTTTTGTCTCATCAGACCACATGACCTTCTCCCATTCCTCCTCTGGATCATCCTGATGGTCATTGGCAAACTTCAGACGGGCCTGGACATGCGCTGGCTTGAGCAGGGGGACCTTGCGTGCGCTGCAGGATTGTAATCCATGACGGCGTAGTGTGTTACTAATGGTTTTCTTTGAGACTGTGGTCCCAGCTCTCTTCAGGTCATTGACCAGGTCCTGCTGTGTAGTTCTGGGCTGATCACTTACCTTCCTCATGATCATTGATGCCCCACTAGGTGAGACCTTGCATGGAGCCCCAGACCGAGCGTGATTGACCGTCATCTTGAACTTCTTCCATTTTCTAATAATTTCGCCAACAGTTGTTGCCTTCTCACCAAGCTGCTTGCCTATTGTCCTGTAGCCCATCCCAGACTTGTGCAGGTCTACAATTTTATCCCTGTTTTTCTTACACAGCTCTCTGGTCTTGGCCATTGTGCAGAGGTTGGAGTCTGTTTGATTGATTGTGTGGACAGGTGTCTTTTATACAGGTAACGAGTTCAAACAGGTGCAGTTAATACAGGTAATGAGTGGAGAACAGGAGGGCTTCTTAAAGAAAAACTAACAGGTCTGTGAGAGCCGGAATTCTTACTGGTTGGTAGGTTATCAAATACTTATGTCATGCAATAAAATGCAAATGAATTTCTTAAAAATCATACAATGTGATTTTCAGGATTTTTGTTTTAGATTCAGTCTCTCACAGTTGAAGTGTACCTATGATAAAAATGACAGACCTCTACATGCTTTGTAAGTAGGAAAACCTGCAAAATCGGCAGTGTATCAAATACTTGTTCTTCCCACTGTACGTACTTATGCAGTTTTTCCATATGTAACCTGTGCCATGGCGGAGCTACGGATAGAGAGTACCAGACCAAACAGAACATTATTTACCGGCTTCTGACTTTGTAGAGCCTTAAATCCATTTTTTGAACAGTCACATTTCTAAGACTTTAAGTCAATCAGATCTTTTTCATACACAAGTGTGGATACTTTAAAGTAAACACACCTCTGAGAAGTTTTGCCAATGTTTTATTTACTCTGCAGATTTGTTTTTGTTGTTTTTAAGTTTCTAAATGTTTTTTTAAAATGTGTTTTTACGATCTGTCTCTTACAATGGCATTTGGATCTTGTTATTCCTATGGGGGTGAATCCTAACATCCACTTTCAGACTCCCATTGGCGTCAATATATGACTAAGTGAAAATTGGAAAGAAAAGAAAAATAACCTTTTAGTCTGCCAGTTTTTTTGCAAACAATCCAAATCTACATGAAGTGCATTGAGCTTAATTTTGAATCGAAAGGCCATAGTTTTTGCTGTGTGTGTTTGGGCATTGGTCCACAGACCAGAGAACGATTGATATTACATGCATGCACTCATTGGCTAGGTCCTTTTTTCAGCCTGATTCCCATTGGTCCACATCAAACTGATGACTCTTTGTTGATGAGTTTGCTGCTTCTTATCTACAGATGACAACATACTGGTTGTTGGGTTCATGCGTCGTCATGGTAATAACCAGATACTGTCTCATGGAGAGTTTCACCCTAGTAGTGAAATTCAATAAATTGCAGTTGCTGTTACATTTCATACATTTTAAACGGACCACTTTACCTACATGAGACTACATTTTACGCACGACAGAAGGGTTGAATATGAGTCTTCCGAATGGCACCCTATTCCCTATGGTCAAAAGTACCACACTATAAAGGGAATACAGTGACATTTGGGACACAGCCTAGACCTAATGGTAGACAGAGAGGGAAACGGAGAGAGGACAAAGACGTCAATACCTCAGTAATCTAGTTAAATATGTTGGCATTCTTCAAATTATGACATCATACTTCCAAGTGAAAGGAAATGGTTGCTTGTAGTAGTTTTTTATACCAGCTGTTAGTTTCAGAGCCACAGAGCTTCACATACTGCCAACATCTTCCCAAAAACTCCAGTTATTAATACTCATTATTGTTGCTTTACTAGATGCTCTGGTCAGACCTGTATGTGTATATGAGATGTACCTTCCGTCTCCCCCATCTGGCTGTGACCCATACTTTTTAAACTCTTTATTTTTCCTTCCTGCTTCTCTAAATGTCATTCCCTCTGACAGTTCAGTACCTGCCATATAATATAGCTTGTATCCCTATGGTCCTAGCCTCCATTAAGGCTGCAGACTGAGTGGACAAGGGTCACCAAGTTATCTCTACCTCATTAAGTTCGTCCGTCTCTTCTCTCTTCTGTTGATCTCACCGCCATGCTGCTCCTATATCTCCTACATCTGGTTGGAGAGCCCGCTAGCTCACCATGCATTATCATCCTTAGGATAGATGGAAAGAGGAAACCTTGTTTGATCAGCAAGCTGCAATACAATATGTACTTTTTGATGATTTATTTGGATCATTGTCCTATAGTTGGTCAGAGAGCTTGCTGGATATAGCCTGGTTTAAACCAGATTGAACCATTCTGAGTGCAGCATTCAGTCTGGTCCTACCAGGCTATGCTGTTGGCTCACCAAGCATCCTTATTCTTATACTGTAGATGAGTAATCAAACACTACAGGATGTACTTTTGTTCATTCTCTTGTTTAGTTTGGCACTGGTCATTGTCCTGTTTCTGTTTTGATGAGATCAGCTATTGAAATATTAGATTTTTAACCACCGAGACATATTTGGACAGGAGTGGTTAATGACTGATAGTGAAACATGCAGCCTTCATGGTGATGTTTGCTGAACCACTGTTTGGTTAGTCAAAGTCCTGTTGTCTCTGCAGTGGTTTCTGAGTGGGCACTAGTGCATATTGCACCTGAAATCTCTTGGCGCAGTACCAGTTCAAGGAACGGTCACAGATAGGGTCACATAGGCTTACATGTACTCAATGAGAGTAGAATCTCATTATACATCTTCATATGTACACAGCTTATATAACTACATTATTACATTTTGTTTCCTAATACTGTTGGTATTTTAATTGTATCTCACCCCATAGCAGCCATAGCATTCTGAACCCCGGTGATCTTTTGGGAGTTTTCTCCCAAACAATATGTCATTTTTTAGTCTGATCCAGCCCAGTGTGTGTTAGACAGGGCTGTTAGATAAGGTCAAATACAGTCCTCTTTTTATTACGTCCTTGGGCTGGTGTACACCAAGGCTCTGTCCCAAATGCAGCCCTATTCCCTTTATAGCGGACTACTTTTGACCAGAGCCCTATGGATCCTGGTAAAAAAACAAACACACTATATAGGGAATAGAGAGCCATTTGGGACGTATCCCACATCTGCATACTTCTGACCACACCTACCTAGTCTCTTTAGCTTTTGCTGTATAACCCATAGACTGTACATCACCCTGACTGTCACCCGTAGACTGTACATCACCCTGACTGTCACCTGTAGACTGTACATCACCCTGACTGTCACCCGTAGACTGTACATGACTGTGCTGCTCTTGTTTAATATTTTATCTCATCTCTTACACAATGTTTCTGCTGTTATTTTCATCACAACTCTCACCTCAGATTCCCTACCAACTGTTACCAATCTCTTCCTGAACCTCAACTTTTCAGATATATATATTTTCCATTGTATTTTTTCCAGAAATGTTCTAACAATCGGAACCACAAGATTTGAAATGAAGATGCTGCTAGATACATGTCAAGTTATTTTGGATCTGTAATAAAACACAGTTTGTTATTGTGTAATATGATGGGAACTGCATGAGTTTTCTCTGGCCAGCTGAGTTATGCCATCCACAGCATTATACTGTATGTCTCTGGAAATAACATACTTCTAGTAAGTGTGTGTGTGGGTGTGTGTGAGACACAGTATGACTCATTGCAAACTGCACTGAGGCTGAGCATCATGGTGTGTGTTAACTGCCCTCTGACTAACTGGCATATTTCTATATGCTATAGTTTAAACTATGTGATATTATGTCTGACTAATTGGGAAACAGTGTATATTTTAGCCCTGTGAATAACTTCCATATTTGCATATGAACATGGTTTAGTTATGTCTGACAGTAGCTATGACTACCGTAAATGTGTTATGTGATGTTAAATGATGTGATGTTCTGTTAGCTTAGTCTCAGTATGACTCAGGGAGAAATTAAATGATGCCTGTTATCCGTGCCCCGACTGCAACATATTTCCATGACCCCGGATCAGTGCAGCCAAGTGTCAAGCTGTTGGTTACATCCCAAATGGCACCCTATCTAGTGTACCCTATTACCTTTAAAATCGCTATACGGTCAATCTCACATCTGCATTGGCAGTGCAGCATTTACGGTGATATGGGCTCTGCAGAAATCAGGGAATTCATACTTCTTGCACTTCGCAGAGCAGCGCAGAGCTGTTGTGAAGGAAGTTGTCAAGGAAGTGAGTTTGTGTTTATACAGCGATTCAGTATGGAACTCAATGTGGCCTCTGCATGCCCCCAGAGACTCCGCGATTGTGCAACACCATCCATATGGCGCCTCTGACCACATTTTCGGATCAAGCATAAATTGTCTGTTATAGTGACCTACTTTTGAACAGAGCCGTTAGGGTACACTACATAGGGAATAGGGTGCCATTTGGAATGTAGACTCTCCCTCTGCTGCCCGCTCTCCAATTTGACCCACTTTACTCACTGAAATACAATTTATGATTGATCCAAAAATGTGGTCAGAGGCTCCATATGGCGGTCGGTGACGCATGTGGAGGACTCCTTATAGCTGTGCATTGACATGATTGGTTGACGGTAGGTGACGGTGTTTAAACACAAACTCACTTCCTTGACAACTTCTCAACTGCGCTCAGTGCGCTGCTAAGCGAAGCGCAAGACGTTTGAATGGGCTGACTTCTGCAGAGGCCGCATCACCGTAATTGCCAATCAAAAATGAGTTAGCGAGTATGCGCCGTTGAATGCACCAGAAAATAAACACCAGAATTCTGGTGAGGTCTTAGAACTACCAGCAGTCAGGCATGTTGTACTACCCTGTTGCACCCCTCTTTGGTGGCTTACATTCAGGCTAAGCAGGTCTGAGCCTGGGATGGATGGGTGGATAATTAGTTTGAGTGAATTAGTTTTAAGTACAGTGTTGGGGAGCAGGGGACTGTGTGGACACGGGGGTTGTTGCCAAAATGTTGCACAGAGGGTTTTCTGTTACTGTCTGCTTTCTCCTGTGCGTGAATGGGGAAGGGGCTATATAGATGGCTCTTGTAGGAAGGATAGGCTGCTTGGTTGGCCTGTAGGGACCGAACAGTAGCTAAGTGATGCACTTGCACAGTGTCTCCAGAAGAGGGCGCCTTCTCCCCTTCAGAACACAGTGAATCATACTGTAGAACTATTGAACACAACTAAACCCTATTGTTTCTAGGGACAAAACCTAGATATGACACTTCATATTCACTATGTAAAGGAGCACACAAAAATAAAATAAAACCCCACTATGCCATAGTACAGTATTACCACACACAGATCAACAGAATCATCTCAGATTGCATAACCATAAAGTTTTTACACATTGTGAAATCTACTTACGAATTTGGCACATTTTATTTATAGGGGAATGATTGTTCTGTGGACAAGGGGCCTGAGGTTCCAGGAGGAAGAGATGTAACAGAAATCATATGGGTGTTTCCATAGTAGGTGTGACTCATACCACCAGGGACTACTAACTGCTTCTCTGTTCTGAAACTTCTCTCACACCAATCTGACACGAGAAGTCCTAAGGCTCCTTTGATGGTGTCACATGATTTGTATTGTTGTTACAAACTAACTTACACACACAGAGAGGAGGGTTTGCCAAATATAAAACAGAGTCCAGTCATCATTGCTTACATGACTAAGTAATGTAAGTTCTGCCTTGTCTGAACCAGAAAGGCCCTAACATGCCCCTATGGGCCGGTCTCCTGTCCTCTTAGGGCCTATGTCCTGTTTCTGTAGCGTGAGGAAGCTTCATGTACAAGTACATCCCCTGGACAGGACGCTAGTATGATTAAGACCTATTAAGGTTTTATTGGAGTGAAAACCAGCTGAATATACATGTTTCTGTTCCTATGGTGATAGGGATTGTGTTCTGTTATTGTTTGGACAGGGATAAAGTGTGACATGCTACTTTCTGTCTGTCATCCCACTGGGCACAGACGTCAGTTCAACGTCTAGTTTGGATCTATATTTGGTTGAGTTGCCAACTGATGTGAATTCGACTTGAAATCAATCAAAATTGCAAACATGTCATTGGATTTAGGTAAAAAATTGGGTGAAAAGAATACATGCCCTTACGCTGATTTTTTTCCCCTCTCAAATCCAATCAGATTTCCACATTGATTCAATGTCATCACAGATTTTTGGAGTTGAAATAACGTGGAAACAATTGATTCAACCAGTTTGTGCCTCGTGGGATGTTTTTGCCAACATTTGTCCAGCAGAGTTGTCTGTTTGTTCTCCTCATCCAAACCAAACAACACGGCTTTGTGGTCAACTTCCTCAGTGAGGCGCTGATAACGAGAGGATTTATGTGCCCAGTGTCCACAAACACACTGCTGTCTTCCTCTCTCACAAACACACTGCTCTCTTCCTCTCTCACAAACACACTGCTCTCTTCCTCTCACAAACACACTGCTCACTGTACTCCCTCTCTCACACACACTACTCTCTTCCTCTCTCACACACACTGCTCACTGTACTCCCTCTCTCACACACACACTGCTCACTGTACTCCCTCTCTCACACATGCTGCTGTCTCTCTTCCTCTCTCACACACACACTGCTGTCTTTCTCTCTCACACACACACTGCTCTCTTCCTCTCTCACACACACACTGCTCACTGTACTCCCTTTCTCACACACACACTGCTCACGGTACTCCCTCTCACACATGCTGCTGTCTCTCTTCCTCTCTCACATACACACTGCTGTCTTTCTCTCTCTGTGTCTGTTTTTATACCAAATCAATCACACTTGCCAATGGCTTGAGAGACTGTGAGAAGTGGATAAGACTTTGTGAGAAGTGGATAAGAGTCTGGAGAGACGGGAATGAGGCAAAGGAAGGTGAAACAACCCTCCCTAATCGTAGAGAAACACAGAGCCACTGCCAATGTCCCCCTGGGCTGGAGCAAAGCAACAAAACAAAAGCAAAGACAAAACTGCTTCCTGTCACGGAAGGGAGATGGTGAACAGGACATGATGAGAAAGCATGGGAGGACGTGTGTGTGCATGCAGGGAAGTGTCGCAACACTGACCTCTGGGACCAGGCTTGATATAATTTCAATTTTATTTAACAATATAAACTCTATCCCTCTCCCCTCAGTGCATATGATACATTGCATATACATACAGTACTGTACAGATTACTGTAGTCAGTCACATCCAGACAGAAATAATTGTTATACTGTACTATTGACATGTATTGGATCACATCCGGAATGTCTGAAGTCATAGTGTTTGTAGTAGTATATATTGTACATGAGACAAACCGTCTGAGACTCAGTCTTCATAAACTGACGTAATGTGTTATACTGTTGATAGTGGAGTGACCAGACCTAAGAGCTATTCTCAGTTGAAGCTCATCAATAGACACATCCTACAACAGCATATCATTTATGACTCTGATCCTAGCTAAACAAACCTTTTAAACTTCACTCACTCTGTTCATCCATCCATCAATGACATGACTATTTCATGATCATCACGTCACTGCTATGCTCATTAAATAGAAGAGACAAAGATGAGGTGGGCCTGAGTGTGGAGCTGCACAGTGGGGCCCCCTGCCCTGTCTCTCAGTGTCGCTGCTGGGTGTCACAGCCCATGAACTCCAGGCGCAGGGCTATGTCGTTGAGCCAGCCTCTGGGGTGTATCCGTATGAAGCGGGCAAACAGAGGAGGATCAAAGAGGTTCAGCATCTCCTCATCTGGCTCACTGTTCCCCAAGAACATCTGGGAGGAAGGAGGAGGCTGGGTCAAACAGAGCTGGCTCACAAAACCCAGTTCGGAAACTGGAAAAGTTAAACATGTTACAGCGTTGTCACTGTTGGTGCTCTTTACAAAATCAGCTCTCGTAAATCTGCTTGGTTGCAGATCCCATTTTCCCCTGCATGCTAAGGAAGGTGTGTGTGTACTGAAACGTAGCCTGTGATAAATCTGATGATAATGAGTGATGTGTGTGCGATACCTTCTCTCTTTGCGTTCCCTCGTCAACCACGTTGGACCAGGAGTGGCCGTTGTCGCTAATGGTTACAGAGAACTCTGTCACCATCATCTGAGACAGAATAGACCACGCCCCCTGAGTGACAACCCCTGTGATGCGTTTCATAACCAGGAAGTCCACCTGCAGCCACTCTTGGGGGTTATTGGCCTGGAGGAGGAGGGAGGAAGGGGGGTGGGTTATAGGAGGTGCAATACATTAATAGAAACCCTGTGCACAGCGTTTTTTAAATGTATTTTTTATTTAACCTTTATTTAAGTAGTTAAGTCAGTTAAGAACAAATTCTTATTTACAATGACAGCCTACCCCGACCAAACCCTAGCGCCGGACGACGCTGGGCCAATTGTGCGCTGCCCTATGGGACTCCCAATCACGTCCGGTTGTGATACAGGCCAGGATACAACCAGGGTCTGTAGTGACGCCTCTAGCACTGAGATGCAGTGCCTTAGACTGCTGCGCCTCTCGGGAGCTGTGCAGCTAGGTCCAGATGATAGTTAACACTGTGCACAGCAGAGCAGCTAGGTCCAGATGATAGTTAACACTGTGCACAGCAGTGCAGCTAGCAGTCAACCCAAAAAGGTCTGTGATGTTGAATGGTATTCTAAATAAAATTATAAAATATACAGATCACAAATTCCAATTGGCTATTGTCACGACTTCTACCGAGGTCGGTTCCTCTCCTTGTTCGGGCGGTGTTTGGCGGTCGATGTCACCGGTCTTCTAGCCATCGCCGATCCATTTTTCATGTTCCATTTGTTTTGTCTTGTTTTCACACTCACCTGGTTTCAATTCCATAATTACATGTTGTATATGTTCCCTCTGTTTCCCTCATGTCCTTGTCGGGAATTCATTGTTTTGTGCCATG
>NC_034188.2:16722827-16830327 GCF_002021735.2 Oncorhynchus kisutch | reverse complement strand
AGCCAACAATGTCATTCTAAGACATTTCAAAGAACACATTTCACACTTCTGTCTCAGTCTACTGAGTAAGGCTCTTGTGAGGTAACTATGTGTGGTATCTACATAAGTTGGGAGTTGTGGTACCTACATAAGTTGGGAGTTGTGGTATCTACATAAGTTGGGAGATGTGGTATCTACATAAGTTGGGAGTTGTGGTACCTACATAAGTTGGGAGTTGTGGTACCTACATAAGTTGGGAGTTGTGGTACCTACATAAGTTGGGAGTTGTGGTACCTTCATAAGTTGGGAGATGTGGTATCTACATAAGTTGGGAGATGTGGTATCTACATAAGTTGGGAGATGTGGTACCTACATAAGTTGGGAGTTGTGGTACCTACATAAGTTGGGAGATGTGGTATCTACATAAGTTGGGAGTTGTGGTACCTACATAAGTTGGGAGTTGTGGTACCTACATAAGTTGGGAGTTGTGGTATCTACATAAGTTGGGAGATGTGGTATCTACATAAGTTGGGAGATGTGGTATCTACATAAGTTGGGAGATGTGGTATCTACATACGTTGGGAGTTGTGGTACCTACATAAGTTGGGAGATGTGGTATCTACATAAGTTGGGAGATGTGGTACCTACATACGTTGGGAGATGTGGTACCTACATAAGTTGGGAGTTGTGGTACCTACATAAGTTGGGAGTTGTGGTATCTACATAAGTTGGGAGTTGTGGTACCTACATAAGTTGGGAGTTGTGGTATCTACATAAGTTGGGAGTTGTGGTACCTACATACTGTAAGTTAGGAGATGTGGTACCTACATACGTTGGGAGATCTGGTACCTACATAAGTTGGGAGTTGTGGTACCTACATACGTTGGGAGTTGTGGTACCTACATAAGTTGGGAGTTGTGGTACCTACATAAGTTGGGAGTTGTGGTACCTACATAAGTTGGGAGTTGTGGTACCTACATACTGTAAGTTGGGAGATGTGGTACCTACATAAGTTGGGAGTTGTGGTACCTACATAAGTTGGGAGTTGTGGTATCTACATAAGTTGGGAGTTGTGGTATCTACATAAGATGGGAGTTGTGGTACCTACATACTGTAAGTTGGGAGATGTGGTACCTACATAAATTGGGAGTTGTGGTATCTACATAAGTTGGGAGATGTGGTACCTACATAAGTTGGGAGTTGTGGTATCTACATAAGTTGGGAGATGTGGTATCTACATAAGTTGGGAGATGTGGTATCTACATAAGTTGGGAGTTGTGGTACCTACATAAGTTGGGAGTTGTGGTATCTACATAAGTTGGGAGATGTGGTATCTACATAAGTTGGGAGTTGTGGTACCTACATACTGTAAGTTGGGAGATGTGGTACCTACATACGTTGGGAGTTGTGGTACCTACATACGTTGGGAGTTGTGGTACCTGCATAAGTTGGGAGTTGTGGTACCTACATAAGTTGGGAGATGTGGTACCTACATAAGTTGGGAGATGTGGTACCTACATAAATTGGGAGATGTGGTACCTACATAAGTTGGGAGTTGTGGTACCTACATACTGTAAGTTGGGAGTTGTGGTACCTACATAAGTTGGGAGTTGGGGTACCTACATAAGTTGGGAGATGTGGTACCTACATACGTTGGGAGATGTGGTACCTACATAAGTTGGGAGTTGTGGTACCTACATAAGTTGGGAGTTGTGGTACCTACATAGGTTGGGAGTTGTGGTACCTACATACTGTAAGTTGGGAGATGTGGTACCTACATAAGTTGGGAGTTGTGGTACCTACATACGTTGGGAGATGTGGTACCTACATAAGTTGGGAGTTGTGGTACCTACATAAGTTGGGAGTTGTGGTACCTACATACTGTAAGTTGGGAGATGTGGTACCTACATAAGTTGGGAGTTGTGGTACCTACATACGTTGGGAGATGTGGTACCTACATAAGTTGGGAGTTGGGGTACTTACATAAGTTGGGAGTTGTGGTACCAACATACTGTAAGTTGGGAGATGTGGTACCTACATAAGTTGGGAGTTGTGGTACCTACATACTGTAAGTTGGGAGATGTGGTACCTACATAAGTTGGGAGTTGGGGTACCTACATACTATAAGTTGGGAGTTGTGGTACCTACATAAGTTGGGAGTTGGGGTACCTACATACTGTAAGTTGGGAGATGTGGTACCTACATAAGTTGGGAGATGTGGTACCTACATAAGTTGGGAGTTGTGGTACCTACATAAGTTGGGAGTTGGGGTACTTATATAAGTTGGGAGTTGGGGTACTTATATAAGTTGGGAGTTGGGGTACTTACATAAGTTGGGAGTTGGGGTACTTATATAAGTTGGGAGTTGTGATACCTACATACTGTAAGTTGGGAGTTGGGGTACTTACATAAGTTGGGAGTTGTGGTACCTACATAAGTTGGGAGTTGTGGTACCTACATACGTTGGGAGTTGGGGTACTTATATAAGTTGGGAGTTGGGGTACTTATATAAGTTGGGAGTTGGGGTACTTACATAAGTTGGGAGTTGTGGTACCTACATAAGTTGGGAGATGTGGTACCTACATAAGTTGGGAGTTGTGGTACCTACATACGTTGGGAGATATGGTACCTACATAAGTTGGGAGTTGGGATACCTACATAAGTTGGGAGTTGTGGTACCTACATACGTTGGGAGTTGGGGTACTTATATAAGTTGGGAGTTGGGGTCTTATATAAGTTGGGAGTTGGGGTACTTACATAAGTTGGGAGTTGGGGTACTTATATAAGTTGGGAGTTGTGATACCTATATACTGTAAGTTGGGAGTTGGGGTACTTACATAAGTTGGGAGTTGTGATACCTACATACTGTAAGTTGGGAGTTGGGGTACTTACATAAGTTGGGAGTTGTGGTACCTACATAAGTTGGGAGTTGTGGTACCTACATACGTTGGGAGTTGGGGTACTTATATAAGTTGGGAGTTGGGGTACTTATATAAGTTGGGAGTTGGGGTACTTACATAAGTTGGGAGTTGGGGTACTTATATAAGTTGGGAGTTGTGATACCTACATACTGTAAGTTGGGAGTTGGGGTACTTACATAAGTTGGGAGATGTGGTACCTACATAAATTGGGAGATGTGCTACCTACATAAGTTGGGAGTTGTGGTACCTACATACTGTAAGTTGGGAGTTGTGGTACCTACATAAGTTGGGAGTTGGGGTACCTACATAAGTTGGGAGATGTGGTACCTACATACGTTGGGAGATGTGGTACCTACATAAGTTGGGAGTTGTGGTACCTACATAAGTTGGGAGTTGTGGTACCTACATAAGTTGGGAGTTGTGGTACCTACATACTGTAAGTTGGGAGATGTGGTACCTACATAAGTTGGGAGTTGTGGTACCTACATAAGTTGGGAGTTGTGGTATCTACATAAGTTGGGAGTTGTGGTATCTACATAAGTTGGGAGTTGTGGTACCTACATAAGTTGGGAGTTGGGGTATCTACATAAGTTGGGAGTTGTGGTACCTACATAAGTTGGGAGATGTGGTATCTACATAAGTTGGGAGATGTGGTACCTACATAAGTTGGGAGTTGTGGTATCTACATAAGTTGGGAGATGTGGTATCTACATAAGTTGGGAGATGTGGTATCTACATAAGTTGGGAGTTGTGGTACCTACATAAGTTGGGAGTTGTGGTATCTACATAAGTTGGGAGATGTGGTATCTACATAAGTTGGGAGATGTGGTATCTACATAAGTTGGGAGTTGTGGTACCTACATAAGTTGGGAGTTGTGGTATCTACATAAGTTGGGAGTTGTGGTACCTGCATACTGTAAGTTGGGAGATGTGGTACCTACATACGTTGGGAGATGTGGTACTTATATAAGTTGGGAGTTGGGGTACTTATATAAGTTGGGAGTTGGGGTACTTACATAAGTTGGGAGTTGGGGTACTTATATAAGTTGGGAGTTGTGATACCTACATACTGTAAGTTGGGAGTTGGGGTACTTACATAAGTTGGGAGTTGTGATACCTACATACTGTAAGTTGGGAGTTGGGGTACTTACATAAGTTGGGAGTTGTGGTACCTACATAAGTTGGGAGTTGTGGTACCTACATACGTTGGGAGTTGGGGTACTTATATACGTTGGGAGTTGGGGTACTTATATAAGTTGGGAGTTGGGGTACTTACATAAGTTGGGAGTTGGGGTACTTATATAAGTTGGGAGTTGTGGTATCTACATAAGTTGGGAGTTGTGGTATCTACATAAGTTGGGAGTTGTGGTACCTACATACTGTAAGTTGGGAGATGTGGTACCTACATACGTTGGGAGTTGTGGTACCTACATACGTTGGGAGTTGTGGTACCTACATAAGTTGGGAGATGTGGTACCTACATAAGTTGGGAGATGTGGTACCTACATAAATTGGGAGATGTGGTACCTACATAAGTTGGGAGTTGTGGTACCTACATACTGTAAGTTGGGAGTTGTGGTACCTACATAAGTTGGGAGTTGGGGTACCTACATAAGTTGGGAGATGTGGTACCTACATACGTTGGGAGATGTGGTACCTACATAAGTTGGGAGTTGTGGTACCAACATAAGTTGGGAGTTGTGGTACCTACATAAGTTGGGAGTTGTGGTACCTACATACTGTAAGTTGGGAGATGTGGTACCTACATAAGTTGGGAGTTGTGGTACCTACATAAGTTGGGAGTTGTGGTACCTACATACGTTGGGAGATGTGGTACCTACATAAGTTGGGAGTTGTGGTACCTACATAAGTTGGGAGTTGTGGTACCTACATACTGTAAGTTGGGAGATGTGGTACCTACATAAGTTGGGAGTTGTGGTACCTACATACGTTGGGAGATGTGGTACCTACATAAGTTGGGAGTTGGGGTACTTACATTAGTTGGGAGTTGTGGTACCAACATACTGTAAGTTGGGAGATGTGGTACCTACATAAGTTGGGAGTTGTGGTACCTACATACTGTAAGTTGGGAGATGTGGTACCTACATAAGTTGGGAGTTGGGGTACCTACATACTATAAGTTGGGAGTTGTGGTACCTACATAAGTTGGGAGTTGGGGTACCTACATACTGTAAGTTGGGAGATGTGGTACCTACATAAGTTGGGAGATGTGGTACCTACATAAGTTGGGAGTTGTGGTACCTACATAAGTTGGGAGTTGGGGTACTTATATAAGTTGGGAGTTGGGGTACTTATATAAGTTGGGAGTTGGGGTACTTACATAAGTTGGGAGTTGGGGTACTTATATAAGTTGGGAGTTGTGATACCTACATACTGTAAGTTGGGAGTTGGGGTACTTACATAAGTTGGGAGTTGTGGTACCTACATAAGTTGGGAGTTGTGGTACCTACATACGTTGGGAGTTGGGGTACTTATATAAGTTGGGAGTTGGGGTACTTACATAAGTTGGGAGTTGTGGTACCTACATAAGTTGGGAGATGTGGTACCTACATAAGTTGGGAGTTGTGGTACCTACATACGTTGGGAGATATGGTACCTACATAAGTTGGGAGTTGGGATACCTACATAAGTTGGGAGTTGTGGTACCTACATACGTTGGGAGTTGGGGTACTTATATAAGTTGGGAGTTGGGGTCTTATATAAGTTGGGAGTTGGGGTACTTACATAAGTTGGGAGTTGGGGTACTTATATAAGTTGGGAGTTGTGATACCTATATACTGTAAGTTGGGAGTTGGGGTACTTACATAAGTTGGGAGTTGTGATACCTACATACTGTAAGTTGGGAGTTGGGGTACTTACATAAGTTGGGAGTTGTGGTACCTACATAAGTTGGGAGTTGTGGTACCTACATACGTTGGGAGTTGGGGTACTTATATAAGTTGGGAGTTGGGGTACTTACATAAGTTGGGAGTTGGGGTACTTATATAAGTTGGGAGTTGTGATACCTACATACTGTAAGTTGGGAGTTGGGGTACTTACATAAGTTGGGAGATGTGGTACCTACATAAATTGGGAGATGTGCTACCTACATAAGTTGGGAGTTGTGGTACCTACATACTGTAAGTTGGGAGTTGTGGTACCTACATAAGTTGGGAGTTGGGGTACCTCCATAAGTTGGGAGATGTGGTACCTACATACGTTGGGAGATGTGGTACCTACATAAGTTGGGAGTTGTGGTACCTACATAAGTTGGGAGTTGTGGTACCTACATAAGTTGGGAGTTGTGGTACCTACATACTGTAAGTTGGGAGATGTGGTACCTACATAAGTTGGGAGTTGTGGTACCTACATAAGTTGGGAGTTGTGGTATCTACATAAGTTGGGAGTTGTGGTATCTACATAAGTTGGGAGTTGTGGTACCTACATAAGTTGGGAGTTGGGGTATCTACATAAGTTGGGAGTTGTGGTACCTACATAAGTTGGGAGATGTGGTATCTACATAAGTTGGGAGATGTGGTACCTACATAAGTTGGGAGTTGTGGTATCTACATAAGTTGGGAGATGTGGTATCTACATAAGTTGGGAGATGTGGTATCTACATAAGTTGGGAGTTGTGGTACCTACATAAGTTGGGAGTTGTGGTATCTACATAAGTTGGGAGATGTGGTATCTACATAAGTTGGGAGATGTGGTATCTACATAAGTTGGGAGTTGTGGTACCTACATAAGTTGGGAGTTGTGGTATCTACATAAGTTGGGAGTTGTGGTACCTGCATACTGTAAGTTGGGAGATGTGGTACCTACATACGTTGGGAGATGTGGTACTTATATAAGTTGGGAGTTGGGGTACTTATATAAGTTGGGAGTTGGGGTACTTATATAAGTTGGGAGTTGGGGTACTTACATAAGTTGGGAGTTGGGGTACTTATATAAGTTGGGAGTTGTGATACCTACATACTGTAAGTTGGGAGTTGGGGTACTTACATAAGTTGGGAGTTGTGATACCTACATACTGTAAGTTGGGAGTTGGGGTACTTACATAAGTTGGGAGTTGTGGTACCTACATAAGTTGGGAGTTGTGGTACCTACATACGTTGGGAGTTGGGGTACTTATATAAGTTGGGAGTTGGGGTACTTATATAAGTTGGGAGTTGGGGTACTTACATAAGTTGGGAGTTGGGGTACTTATATAAGTTGGGAGTTGTGATACCTACATACTGTAAGTTGGGAGTTGGGGTACTTACATAAGTTGGGAGATGTGGTACCTACATAAGTTGGGAGATGTGGTACCTACATAAATTGGGAGATGTGGTACCTACATAAGTTGGGAGTTGTGGTACCTACATACTGTAAGTTGGGAGTTGTGGTACCTACATAAGTTGGGAGTTGGGGTACCTACATAAGTTGGGAGATGTGGTACCTACATACGTTGGGAGATGTGGTACCTACATAAGTTGGGAGTTGTGGTACCTACATAAGTTGGGAGTTGTGGTACCTACATAAGTTGGGAGTTGTGGTACCTACATACGTTGGGAGATGTGGTACCTACATAAGTTGGGAGTTGGGGTACTTACATTAGTTGGGAGTTGTGGTACCAACATACTGTAAGTTGGGAGATGTGGTACCTACATAAGTTGGGAGTTGTGGTACCTACATACTGTAAGTTGGGAGATGTGGTACCTACATAAGTTGGGAGTTGGGGTACCTACATACTATAAGTTGGGAGTTGTGGTACCTACATAAGTTGGGAGTTGGGGTACCTAAAAACTGTAAGTTGGGAGATGTGGTACCTACATAAGTTGGGAGATGTGGTACCTACATAAGTTGGGAGTTGTGGTACCTACATAAGTTGGGAGTTGGGGTACTTATATAAGTTGGGAGTTGGGGTACTTATATAAGTTGGGAGTTGGGGTACTTACATAAGTTGGGAGTTGGGGTACTTATATAAGTTGGGAGTTGTGATACCTACATACTGTAAGTTGGGAGTTGGGGTACTTACATAAGTTGGGAGTTGTGGTACCTACATAAGTTGGGAGTTGTGGTACCTACATACGTTGGGAGTTGGGGTACTTATATAAGTTGGGAGTTGGGGTACTTACATAAGTTGGGAGTTGTGGTACCTACATAAGTTGGGAGATGTGGTACCTACATAAGTTGGGAGTTGTGGTACCTACATACGTTGGGAGATATGGTACCTACATAAGTTGGGAGTTGGGATACCTACATAAGTTGGGAGTTGTGGTACCTACATACGTTGGGAGTTGGGGTACTTATATAAGTTGGGAGTTGGGGTCTTATATAAGTTGGGAGTTGGGGTACTTACATAAGTTGGGAGTTGGGGTACTTATATAAGTTGGGAGTTGTGATACCTATATACTGTAAGTTGGGAGTTGGGGTACTTACATAAGTTGGGAGTTGTGATACCTACATACTGTAAGTTGGGAGTTGGGGTACTTACATAAGTTGGGAGTTGTGGTACCTACATAAGTTGGGAGTTGTGGTACCTACATACGTTGGGAGTTGGGGTACTTATATAAGTTGGGAGTTGGGGTACTTACATAAGTTGGGAGTTGTGGTACCTACATACTGTAAGTTGGGAGATGTGGTACCTACATAAGTTGGGAGTTGTGGTACCTACATAAGTTGGGAGTTGTGGTATCTACATAAGTTGGGAGTTGTGGTATCTACATAAGTTGGGAGTTGTGGTACCTACATAAGTTGGGAGTTGGGGTATCTACATAAGTTGGGAGTTGTGGTACCTACATAAGTTGGGAGATGTGGTATCTACATAAGTTGGGAGATGTGGTACCTACATAAGTTGGGAGTTGTGGTATCTACATAAGTTGGGAGATGTGGTATCTACATAAGTTGGGAGATGTGGTATCTACATAAGTTGGGAGTTGTGGTACCTACATAAGTTGGGAGTTGTGGTATCTACATAAGTTGGGAGATGTGGTATCTACATAAGTTGGGAGATGTGGTATCTACATAAGTTGGGAGTTGTGGTACCTACATAAGTTGGGAGTTGTGGTATCTACATAAGTTGGGAGTTGTGGTACCTGCATACTGTAAGTTGGGAGATGTGGTACCTACATACGTTGGGAGATGTGGTACTTATATAAGTTGGGAGTTGGGGTACTTATATAAGTTGGGAGTTGGGGTACTTACATAAGTTGGGAGTTGGGGTACTTATATAAGTTGGGAGTTGTGATACCTACATACTGTAAGTTGGGAGTTGGGGTACTTACATAAGTTGGGAGTTGTGATACCTACATACTGTAAGTTGGGAGTTGGGGTACTTACATAAGTTGGGAGTTGTGGTACCTACATAAGTTGGGAGTTGTGGTACCTACATACGTTGGGAGTTGGGGTACTTATATAAGTTGGGAGTTGGGGTACTTATATAAGTTGGGAGTTGGGGTACTTACATAAGTTGGGAGTTGGGGTACTTATATAAGTTGGGAGTTGTGATACCTACATACTGTAAGTTGGGAGTTGGGGTACTTACATAAGTTGGGAGATGTGGTACCTACATAAGTTGGGAGATGTGGTACCTACATAAATTGGGAGATGTGGTACCTACATAAGTTGGGAGTTGTGGTACCTACATACTGTAAGTTGGGAGTTGTGGTACCTACATAAGTTGGGAGTTGGGGTACCTACATAAGTTGGGAGATGTGGTACCTACATACGTTGGGAGATGTGGTACCTACATAAGTTGGGAGTTGTGGTACCTACATAAGTTGGGAGTTGTGGTACCTACATAAGTTGGGAGTTGTGGTACCTACATACTGTAAGTTGGGAGTTGTGGTACCTACATAAGTTGGGAGTTGTGGTATCTACATAAGTTGGGAGTTGTGGTATCTACATAAATTGGGAGTAGTGGTACCTACATAAGTTGGGAGTTGGGGTATCTACATAAGTTGGGAGTTGTGGTACCTCCATAAGTTGGGAGATGTGGTATCTACATAAGTTGGGAGATGTGGTACCTACATAAGTTGGGAGTTGTGGTATCTACATAAGTTGGGAGTTGTGGTACCTACATAAGTTGGGAGTTGTGGTATCTACATAAGTTGGGTGATGTGGTATCTACATAAGTTGGGAGATGTGGTATCTACATAAGTTGGGAGTTGTGGTACCTACATAAGTTGGGAGTTGTGGTATCTACATAAGTTGGGAGTTGTGGTACCTACATACTGTAAGTTGGGAGATGTGGTACCTACATACGTTGGGAGATGTGGTACCTACATAAGTTGGGAGTTGTGGTACCTACATACGTTAGGAGTTGTGGTACCTGCATAAGTTGGGAGTTGTGGTACCTACATAAGTTGGGCGATGTGGTACCTACATAAGTTGGGAGATGTGGTACCTACATAAATTGGGAGATGTGGTACCTACATAAGTTGGGAGTTGTGGTACCTACATACTGTAAGTTGGGAGTTGTGGTACCTACATAAGTTGGCAGTTGGGGTACCTACATAAGTTGGGAGATGTGGTACCTACATACGTTGGGAGATGTGGTACCTACATAAGTTGGGAGTTGTGGTACCTACATAAGTTGGGAGTTGTGGTACCTACATAAGTTGGGAGTTGTGGTACCTACATACTGTAAGTTGGGAGATGTGGTACCTACATAAGTTGGGAGTTGTGGTACCTACATAAGTTGGGAGTTGTGGTACCTACATACGTTGGGAGATGTGGTACCTACATAAGTTGGGAGTTGTGGTACCTACATAAGTTGGGAGTTGTGGTACCTACATACTGTAAGTTGGGAGATGTGGTACCTACATAAGTTGGGAGTTGTGGTACCTACATAAGTTGGGAGTTGGGGTACCTACATACTGTAAGTTGGGAGATGTGGTACCTACATAAGTTGGGAGTTGTGGTACCTACATACTATAAGTTGGGAGTTGTGGTACCTACATAAGTTGGGAGTTGGGGTACCTACATACTGTAAGTTGGGAGATGTGGTACCTACATAAGTTGGGAGATGTGGTACCTACATAAGTTGGGAGTTGTGGTACCTACATACGTTGGGAGTTGGGGTACTTACATAAGTTGGGAGTTGGGGTACTTATATAAGTTGGGAGTTGTGATACCTACATACTGTAAGTTGGGAGTTGGGGTACTTACATAAGTTGGGAGTTGTGGTACCTACATAAGTTGGGAGTTGTGGTACCTACATACGTTGGGAGTTGGGGTACTTATATAAGTTGGGAGTTGGGGTACTTACATAAGTTGGGAGTTGTGGTACCTACATAAGTTGGGAGATGTGGTACCTACATAAGTTGGGAGTTGTGGTACCTACATACGTTGGGAGATATGGTACCTACATAAGTTGTGAGTTGGGGTACCTACATAAGTTGGGAGTTGTGGTACCTACATACGTTGGGAGTTGGGGTACTTATATAAGTTGGGAGTTGGGGTACTTATATAAGTTGGGAGTTGGGGTACTTACATAAGTTGGGAGTTGGGGGTACTTATATAAGTTGGGAGTTGTGATACCTACATACTGTAAGTTGGGAGTTGGGGTACTTACATAAGTTGGGAGTTGTGATACCTACATACTGTAAGTTGGGAGTTGGGGTACTTACATAAGTTGGGAGTTGTGGTACCTACATAAGTTGGGAGTTGTGGTACCTACATACGTTGGGAGTTGGGGTACTTATATAAGTTGGGAGTTGGGGTACTTATATAAGTTGGGAGTTGGGGTACTTACATAAGTTGGGAGTTGGGGTACTTATATAAGTTGGGAGTTGTGATACCTACATACTGTAAGTTGGGAGTTGGGTGCTTACATAAGTTGGGAGTTGTGGTACCTACATACGTTGGGAGATGTGGTACCTACATAAATTGGGATATGTGGTACCTCCATAAGTTGGGAGTTGTGGTATTACATACTGTAAGTTGGGAGTTGTGGTACCTACATAAGTTGGGAGTTGGGGTACCTACATAAGTTGGGAGATGTGGTACCTACATACGTTGGGAGATGTGGTACCTACATAAGTTGGGAGTTGTGGTACCTACATAAGTTGGGAGTTGTGGTACCTACATAAGTTGGGAGTTGTAGTACCTACATACTGTAAGTTGGGAGATGTGGTACCTACATAAGTTGGGAGTTGTGGTACCTACATAAGTTGGGAGTTGTGGTATCTACATAAGTTGGGAGTTGTGGTGTCTACATAAGTTGGGAGTTGTGGTATCTACATAAGTTGGGAGTTGTGGTACCTACATACTGTAAGTTGGGAGATGTGGTACCTACATAAATTGGGAGTTGTGGTATCTACATAAGTTGGGAGATGTGGTATCTACATAAGTTGGGAGATGTGGTAACTACATAAGTTGGGAGTTGTGGTATCTACATAAGTTGGGAGATGTGGTATCTACATAAGTTGGGAGATGTGGTATCTACATAAGTTGGGAGTTGTGGTACCTACATAAGTTGGGAGTTGTGGTATCTACATAAGTTGGGAGATGTGGTATCTACATAAGTTGGGAGTTGTGGTACCTACATACGTTGGGAGTTGTGGTACCTGCATAAGTTGGGAGTTGTGGTACCTACATAAGTTGGGAGATGTGGTACCTACATAAGTTGAAAGATGTGGTACCTACATAAATTGGGAGATGTGGTACCTACATAAGTTGGGAGTTGTGGTACCTACATACTGTAAGTTGGGAGATGTGGTACCTACATAAGTTGGCAGTTGGGGTACCTACATAAGTTGGGAGATGTGGTACCTACATACGTTGGGAGATGTGGTACCTACATAAGTTGGGAGTTGTGGTACCTACATAAGTTGGGAGTTGTGGTACCTACATAAGTTGGGAGTTGTGGTACCTACATACTGTAAGTTGGGAGATGTGGTACCTACATAAGTTGGGAGTTGTGGTACCTACATAAGTTGGGAGTTGTGGTACCTACATACGTTGGGAGATGTGGTACCTACATAAGTTGGGAGTTGTGGTACCTACATAAGTTGGGAGTTGTGGTACCTACATACTGTAAGTTGGGAGATGTGGTACCTACATAAGTTGGGAGATGTGGTACCTACATACGTTGGAAGTTGTGGTACCTACATAAGTTGGGAGATGTGGTACCTACATAAGTTGGGAGTTGTGGTACCTACATACGTTGGGAGATATGGTACCTACATAAGTTGGGAGTTGGGATACCTACATAAGTTGGGAGTTGTGGTACCTACATACGTTGGGAGTTGGGGTACTTATATAAGTTGGGAGTTGGGGTCTTATATAAGTTGGGAGTTGGGGTACTTACATAAGTTGGGAGTTGGGGTACTTATATAAGTTGGGAGTTGTGATACCTACATACTGTAAGTTGGGAGTTGGGGTACTTACATAAGTTGGGAGTTGTGGTACCTACATACTGTAAGTTGGGAGATGTGGTACCTACATACGTTGGGAGATGTGGTACCTACATAAGTTGGGAGTTGTGGTACCTACATACGTTAGGAGTTGTGGTACCTACATAAGTTGGGAGTTGTGGTACCTACATACTGTAAGTTGGGAGATGTGGTACCTACATAAGTTGGGAGTTGTGGTACCTACATAAGTTGGGAGTTGTGGTACCTACATACGTTGGGAGATGTGGTACCTACATAAGTTGGGAGTTGTGGTACCTACATAAGTTGGGAGTTGTGGTACCTACATACTGTAAGTTGGGAGATGTGGTACCTACATAAGTTGGGAGTTGTGGTACCTACATAAGTTGGGAGTTGGGGTACCTACATACTGTAAGTTGGGAGATGTGGTACCTACATAAGTTGGGAGTTGTGGTACCTACATACTGTAAGGTGGGAGATGTGGTACCTACATAAGTTGGGAGTTGGGGTACCTACATACTATAAGTTGGGAGTTGTGGTACCTACATAAGTTGGGAGTTGGGGTACCTACATACTGTAAGTTGGGAGATGTGGTACCTACATAAGTTGGGAGATGTGGTACCTACATAAGTTGGGAGTTGTGGTACCTACATACGTTGGGAGTTGGGGTACTTATATAAGTTGGGAGTTGGGGGTACTTATATAAGTTGGGAGTTGGGGTACTTACATAAGTTGGGAGTTGGGGTACTTATATAAGTTGGGAGTTGTGATACCTACATACTGTAAGTTGGGAGTTGGGGTACTTACATAAGTTGGGAGTTGTGATACCTACATACTGTAAGTTGGGAGTTGGGGTACTTACATAAGTTGGGAGTTGTGGTACCTACATAAGTTGGGAGTTGTGGTACCTACATACGTTGGGAGTTGGGGTACTTATATAAGTTGGGAGTTGGGGTACTTATATAAGTTGGGAGTTGGGGTACTTACATAAGTTGGGAGTTGGGGTACTTATATAAGTTGGGAGTTGTGATACCTACATACTGTAAGTTGGGAGTTGGGTACTTACATAAGTTGGGAGTTGTGGTACCTACATACGTTGGGAGATGTGGTACCTACATAAATTGGGATATGTGGTACCTCCATAAGTTGGGAGTTGTGGTATTACATACTGTAAGTTGGGAGTTGTGGTACCTACATAAGTTGGGAGTTGGGGTACCTACATAAGTTGGGAGATGTGGTACCTACATACGTTGGGAGATGTGGTACCTACATAAGTTGGGAGTTGTGGTACCTACATAAGTTGGGAGTTGTGGTACCTACATAAGTTGGGAGTTGTAGTACCTACATACTGTAAGTTGGGAGATGTGGTACCTACATAAGTTGGGAGTTGTGGTACCTACATAAGTTGGGAGTTGTGGTATCTACATAAGTTGGGAGTTGTGGTGTCTACATAAGTTGGGAGTTGTGGTATCTACATAAGTTGGGAGTTGTGGTACCTACATACTGTAAGTTGGGAGATGTGGTACCTACATAAATTGGGAGTTGTGGTATCTACATAAGTTGGGAGATGTGGTATCTACATAAGTTGGGAGATGTGGTAACTACATAAGTTGGGAGTTGTGGTATCTACATAAGTTGGGAGATGTGGTATCTACATAAGTTGGGAGATGTGGTATCTACATAAGTTGGGAGTTGTGGTACCTACATAAGTTGGGAGTTGTGGTATCTACATAAGTTGGGAGATGTGGTATCTACATAAGTTGGGAGATGTGGTATCTACATAAGTTGGGAGTTGTGGTACCTACATAAATTGGGAGTTGTGGTATCTACATAAGTTGGGAGTTGTGGTACCTACATACTGTAAGTTGGGAGATGTGGTACCTACATACGTTGGGAGATGTGGTACCTACATAAGTTGGGAGTTGTGGTACCTACATACGTTGGGAGTTGTGGTACCTGCATAAGTTGGGAGTTGTGGTACCTACATAAGTTGGGAGATGTGGTACCTACATAAGTTGGAAGATGTGGTACCTACATAAATTGGGAGATGTGGTACCTACATAAGTTGGGAGTTGTGGTACCTACATACTGTAAGTTGGGAGATGTGGTACCTACATAAGTTGGCAGGTGGGGTACCTACATAAGTTGGGAGATGTGGTACCTACATACGTTGGGAGATGTGGTACCTACATAAGTTGGGAGTTGTGGTACTTACATAAGTTGGGAGTTGTGGTACCTACATAAGTTGGGAGTTGTGGTACCTACATACTGTAAGTTGGGAGATGTGGTACCTACATAAGTTGGGAGTTGTGGTACCTACATAAGTTGGGAGTTGTGGTACCTACATACGTTGGGAGATGTGGTACCTACATAAGTTGGGAGTTGTGGTACCTACATAAGTTGGGAGTTGTGGTACCTACATACTGTAAGTTGGGAGATGTGGTACCTACATAAGTTGGGAGATGTGGTACCTACATACGTTGGGAGTTGTGGTACCTACATAAGTTGGGAGATGTGGTACCTACATAAGTTGGGAGTTGTGGTACCTACATACGTTGGGAGATATGGTACCTACATAAGTTGGGAGTTGGGATACCTACATAAGTTGGGAGTTGTGGTACTTATATAAGTTGGGAGTTGGGGTCTTATATAAGTTGGGAGTTGGGGTACTTACATAAGTTGGGAGTTGGGGTACTTATATAAGTTGGGAGTTGTGATACCTACATACTGTAAGTTGGGAGTTGGGGTACTTACATAAGTTGGGAGTTGTGATACCTACATACTGTAAGTTGGGAGTTGGGGTACTTACATAAGTTGGGAGATGTGGTACCTACATAAGTTGGGAGTTGTGGTACCTACATACGTTGGGAGTTGGGGTACTTATATAAGTTGGGAGTTGGGGTACTTATATAAGTTGGGAGTTGGGGTACTTACATAAGTTGGGAGTTGGGGTACTTATATAAGTTGGGAGTTGTGATACCTACATACTGTAAGTTGGGAGTTGGGGTACTTACATAAGTTGGGAGTTGTGGTACCTACATAAGTTGGGAGATGTGGTACCTACATAATTGGGAGATGTGCTACCTACATAAGTTGGGAGTTGTGGTACCTACATACTGTAAGTTGGGAGTTGTGGTACCTACATAAGTTGGGAGTTGGGGTACCTACATAAGTTGGGAGATGTGGTACCTACATACGTTGGGAGATGTGGTACCTACATAAGTTGGGAGTTGTGGTACCTACATAAGTTGGGAGTTGTGGTACCTACATAAGTTGGGAGTTGTGGTACCTACATACTGTAAGTTGGGAGATGTGGTACCTACATAAGTTGGGAGTTGTGGTATCTACATACGTTGGGAGTTGTGGTATCTACATAAGTTGGGAGTTGTGGTACCTACATAAGTTGGGAGTTGGGGTATCTACATAAGTTGGGAGTTGTGGTACCTACATAAGTTGGGAGATGTGGTATCTACATAAGTTGGGAGATGTGGTACCTACATAAGTTGGGAGTTGTGGTATCTACATAAGTTGGGAGTTGTGGTACCTACATAAGTTGGGAGTTGTGGTATCTACATAAGTTGGGAGATGTGGTATCTACATAAGTTGGGAGATGTGGTATCTACATAAGTTGGGAGTTGTGGTACCTACATAAGTTGGGAGTTGTGGTATCTACATAAGTTGGGAGTTGTGGTACCTACATACTGTAAGTTGGGAGATGTGGTACCTACATACGTTGGGAGATGTGGTACCTACATAAGTTGGGAGTTGTGGTACCTACATACGTTGGGAGTTGTGGTACCTGCATAAGTTGGGAGTTGTGGTACCTACATAAGTTGGGAGATGTGGTACCTACATAAGTTGGGAGATGTGGTACCTACATAAATTGGGAGATGTGGTACCTACATAAGTTGGGAGTTGTGGTACCTACATACTGTAAGTTGGGAGTTGTGGTACCTACATAAGTTGGCAGTTGGGGGTACCTACATAAGTTGGGAGATGTGGTACCTACATACGTTGGGAGATGTGGTACCTACATACGTTGGGAGATGTGGTACCTACATAAGTTGGGAGTTGTGGTACCTGATAAGTTGGGAGTTGTGGTACCTACATAAGTTGGGAGTTGTGGTACCTACATACTGTAAGTTGGGAGATGTGGTACCTACATAAGTTGGGAGTTGTGGTACCTACATAAGTTGGGAGTTGTGGTACCTACATACGTTGGGAGATGTGGTACCTACATAAGTTGGGAGTTGTGGTACCTACAAAAGTTGGGAGTTGTGGTACCTACATACTGTAAGTTGGGAGATGTGGTACCTACATAAGTTGGGAGTTGTGGTACCTACATAAGTTGGGAGTTGGGGTACCTACATACTGTAAGTTGGGAGATGTGGTACCTACATAAGTTGGGAGTTGTGGTACCTACATACTGTAAGGTGGGAGATGTGGTACCTACATAAGTTGGGAGTTGGGGTACCTACATACTATAAGTTGGGAGTTGTGGTACCTACATAAGTTGGGAGTTGGGGTACCTACATACTGTAAGTTGGGAGATGTGGTACCTACATAAGTTGGGAGATGTGGTACCTACATAAGTTGGGAGTTGTGGTACCTACATACGTTGGGAGTTGTGGTACCTACATAAGTTGGGAGTTGTGGTACCTACATACTGTAAGTTGGGAGATGTGGTACCTACATAAGTTGGGAGTTGTGGTACCTACATAAGTTGGGAGTTGTGGTACCTACATACGTTGGGAGATGTGGTACCTACATAAGTTGGGAGTTGTGGTACCTACATAAGTTGGGAGTTGTGGTACCTACATACTGTAAGTTGGGAGATGTGGTACCTACATAAGTTGGGAGATGTGGTACCTACATACGTTGGGAGTTGTGGTACCTACATAAGTTGGGAGATGTGGTACCTACATAAGTTGGGGAGTTGTGGTACCTACATACGTTGGGAGATATGGTACCTACATAAGTTGGGAGTTGGGATACCTACATAAGTTGGGAGTTGTGGTACCTACATACGTTGGGAGTTGGGGTACTTATATAAGTTGGGAGTTGGGGTCTTATATAAGTTGGGAGTTGGGGTACTTACATAAGTTGGGAGTTGGGGTACTTATATAAGTTGGGAGTTGTGATACCTACATACTGTAAGTTGGGAGTTGGGGTACTTACATAAGTTGGGAGTTGTGATACCTACATACTGTAAGTTGGGAGTTGGGGTACTTACATAAGTTGGGAGTTGTGGTACCTACATAAGTTGGGAGTTGTGGTACCTACATACGTTGGGAGTTGGGGTACTTATATAAGTTGGGAGTTGGGGTACTTATATAAGTTGGGAGTTGGGGTACTTACATAAGTTGGGAGTTGGGGTACTTATATACGTTGGGAGTTGTGATACCTACATACTGTAAGTTGGGAGTTGGGGTACTTACATAAGTTGGGAGTTGTGGTACCATACATAAGTTGGGAGATGTGGTACCTACATAAATTGGGAGATGTGCTACCTACATAAGTTGGGAGTTGTGGTACCTACATACTGTAAGTTGGGAGTTGTGGTACCTACATAAGTTGGGAGTTGGGGTACCTACATAAGTTGGGAGATGTGGTACCTACATACGTTGGGAGATGTGGTACCTACATAAGTTGGGAGTTGTGGTACCTACATAAGTTGGGAGTTGTGGTACCTACATAAGTTGGGAGTTGTGGTACCTACATAAGTTGGGAGTTTGTGGTACCTACATACTGTAAGTTGGGAGATGTGGTACCTACATAAGTTGGGAGTTGTGGTATCTACATAAGTTGGGAGTTGTGGTATCTACATAAGTTGGGAGTTGTGGTACCTACATAAGTTGGGAGTTGGGGTATCTACATAAGTTGGGAGTTGTGGTACCTACATAAGTTGGGAGATGTGGTATCTACATAAGTTGGGAGATGTGGTACCTACATAAGTTGGGAGTTGTGGTATCTACATAAGTTGGGAGTTTGTGGTACCTACATAAGTTGGGAGTTGTGGTATCTACATAAGTTGGGAGATGTGGTATCTACATAAGTTGGGAGATGTGGTATCTACATAAGTTGGGAGTTGTGGTACCTACATAAGTTGGGAGTTGTGGTATCTACATAAGTTGGGAGTTGTGGTACCTACATACTGTAAGTTGGGAGATGTGGTACCTACATACGTTGGGAGATGTGGTACCTACATAAGTTGGGAGTTGTGTACCTACATACGTTGGGAGTTGTGGTACCTGCATAAGTTGGGAGTTGTGGTACCTACATAAGTTGGGAGATGTGGTACCTACATAAGTTGGGAGATGTGGTACCTACATAAATTGGGAGATGTGGTACCTACATAAGTTGGGAGTTGTGGTACCTACATACTGTAAGTTGGGAGTTGTGGTACCTACATAAGTTGGCAGTTGGGGTACCTACATAAGTTGGGAGATGTGGTACCTACATACGTTGGGAGATGTGGTACCTACATAAGTTGGGAGTTGTGGTACCTGATAAGTTGGGGAGTTGTGGTACCTACATAAGTTGGGGGTTGTGGTACCTACATACTGTAAGTTGGGAGATGTGGTACCTACATAAGTTGGGAGTTGTGGTACCTACATAAGTTGGGAGTTTGTGGTACCTACATACGTTGGGAGATGTGGTACCTACATAAGTTGGGAGTTGTGGTACCTACATAAGTTGGGAGTTGTGGTACCTACATACTGTAAGTTGGGAGATGTGGTACCTACATAAGTTGGGAGTTGTGGTACCTACATAAGTTGGGAGTTGGGGTACCTACATACTGTAAGTTGGGAGATGTGGTACCTACATAAGTTGGGAGTTGGGGTACCTACATACTGTAAGTTGGGAGATGTGGTACCTACATAAGTTGGGAGATGTGGTACCTACATAAGTTGGGAGTTGTGGTACCTACATACGTTGGGAGTTGGGGTACTTATATAAGTTGGGAGTTGGGGTACTTATATAAGTTGGGAGTTGGGGTACTTACATAAGTTGGGAGTTGGGGTACTTATATAAGTTGGGAGTTGTGATACCTACATACTGTAAGTTGGGAGTTGGGGTACTTACATAAGTTGGGGAGTTGTGGTACCTACATAAGTTGGGAGTTGTGGTACCTACATACATTGGGAGTTGGGGTACTTATATAAGTTGGGAGTTGGGGTACTTACATAAGTTGGGAGTTGTGGTACCTACATAAGTTGGGAGATGTGGTACCTACATAAGTTGGGAGTTGTGGTACCTACATACGTTGGGAGATATGGTACCTACATAAGTTGTGAGTTGGGGTACTTATATAAGTTGGGAGTTGTGATACCTACATACTGTAAGTTGGGAGTTGGGGTACTTACATAAGTTGGGAGTTGTGATACCTACATACTGTAAGTTGGGAGTTGGGGTACTTACATAAGTTGGGAGTTGTGGTACCTACATAAGTTGGGAGTTTGGTACCTACATACGTTGGGAGTTGGGGTACTTATATAAGTTGGGAGTTGGGGTACTTATATAAGTTGGGAGTTGGGGTACTTACATAAGTTGGGAGTTGGGGTACTTATATAAGTTGGGAGTTGTGATACCTACATACTGTAAGTTGGGAGATGTGGTACCTACATAAGTTGGGAGTTGTGGTATCTACATAAGTTGGGAGTTGTGGTATCTACATAAGTTGGGAGTTGTGGTACCTACATAAATTGGGAGATGTGCTACCTACATAAGTTGGGAGTTGTGGTACCTACATACTGTAAGTTGGGAGTTGTGGTACCTACATAAGTTGGGAGTTGGGGTACCTACATAAGTTGGGAGATGTGGTACCTACATACGTTGGGAGATGTGGTACCTACATAAGTTGGGAGTTGTGGTACCTACATAAGTTGGGAGTTGTGGTACCTACATAAGTTGGGAGTTTTGGTACCTACATAAGTTGGGAGTTGTGGTACCTACATACTGTAAGTTGGGAGATGTGGTACCTACATAAGTTGGGAGTTGTGGTATCTACATAAGTTGGGAGTTGTGGTATCTACATAAGTTGGGAGTTGTGGTACCTACATAAGTTGGGAGTTGGGGTATCTACATAAGTTGGGAGTTGTGGTACCTCCATAAGTTGGGAGATGTGGTATCTACATAAGTTGGGAGATGTGGTACCTACATAAGTTGGGAGTTGTGGTATCTACATAAGTTGGGAGTTGTGGTACCTACATAAGTTGGGAGTTGTGGTATCTACATAAGTTGGGAGATGTGGTATCTACATAAGTTGGGAGATGTGGTATCTACATAAGTTGGGAGTTGTGGTACCTACATAAGTTGGGAGTTGTGGTATCTACATAAGTTGGGAGTTGTGGTACCTACATACTGTAAGTTGGGAGATGTGGTACCTACATACGTTGGGAGATGTGGTACCTACATAAGTTGGGAGTTGTGGTACCTACATACGTTGGGAGTTGTGGTACCTGCATAAGTTGGGAGTTGTGGTACCTACATAAGTTGGGAGATGTGGTACCTACATAAGTTGGGAGATGTGGTACCTACATAAATTGGGAGATGTGGTACCTACATAAGTTGGGAGTTGTGGTACCTACATACTGTAAGTTGGGAGTTGTGGTACCTACATAAGTTGGCAGTTGGGGTACCTACATAAGTTGGGAGATGTGGTACCTACATACGTTGGGAGATGTGGTACCTACATAAGTTGGGAGTTGTGGTACCTGATAAGTTGGGAGTTGTGGTACCTACATAAGTTGGGGGTTGTGGTACCTACATACTGTAAGTTGGGAGATGTGGTACCTACATAAGTTGGGAGTTGTGGTACCTACATAAGTTGGGAGTTGTGGTACCTACATACGTTGGGAGATGTGGTACCTACATAAGTTGGGAGTTGTGGTACCTACATAAGTTGGGAGTTGTGGTACCTACATACTGTAAGTTGGGAGATGTGGTACCTACATAAGTTGGGAGTTGTGGTACCTACATAAGTTGGGAGTTGGGGTACCTACATACTGTAAGTTGGGAGATGTGGTACCTACATAAGTTGGGAGTTGGGGTACCTACATACTGTAAGTTGGGAGATGTGGTACCTACATAAGTTGGGAGAATGTGGTACCTACATAAGTTGGGAGTTGTGGTACCTACATACGTTGGGAGTTGGGGTACTTATATAAGTTGGGAGTTGGGGTACTTATATAAGTTGGGAGTTGGGGTACTTACATAAGTTGGGAGTTGGGGTACTTATATAAGTTGGGAGTTGTGATACCTACATACTGTAAGTTGGGAGTTGGGGTACTTACATAAGTTGGGAGTTGTGGTACCTACATAAGTTGGGAGTTGTGGTACCTACATACATTGGGAGTTGGGGTACTTATATAAGTTGGGAGTTGGGGTACTTACATAAGTTGGGAGTTGTGGTACCTACATAAGTTGGGAGATGTGGTACCTACATAAGTTGGGAGTTGTGGTACCTACATACGTTGGGAGATATGGTACCTACATAAGTTGTGAGTTGGGGTACTTATATAAGTTGGGAGTTGTGATACCTACATACTGTAAGTTGGGGAGTTGGGGTACTTACATAAGTTGGGAGTTGTGATACCTACATACTGTAAGTTGGGAGTTGGGGTACTTACATAAGTTGGGAGTTGTGGTACCTACATAAGTTGGGAGTTTGGTACCTACATACGTTGGGAGTTGGGGTACTTATATAAGTTGGGAGTTGGGGTACTTATATAAGTTGGGAGTTGGGGTACTTACATAAGTTGGGAGTTGGGGTACTTATATAAGTTGGGAGTTGTGATACCTACATACTGTAAGTTGGGAGTTGGGTACTTACATAAGTTGGGAGTTGTGGTACCTACATACGTTGGGAGATGTGGTACCTACATAAATTGGGATATGTGGTATCTACATAAGTTGGGAGTTGTGGTATTACATACTGTAAAGTTGGGAGTTGTGGTACCTACATAAGTTGGGAGTTGGGGTACCTACATAAGTTGGGAGATGTGGTACCTACATACGTTGGGAGATGTGGTACCTACATAAGTTGGGAGTTGTGGTACCTACATAAGTTGGGAGTTGTGGTACCTACATAAGTTGGGAGTTGTAGTACCTACATACTGTAAGTTGGGAGATGTGGTACCTACATAAGTTGGGAGTTGTGGTACCTACATAAGTTGGGAGTTGTGGTATCTACATAAGTTGGGAGTTGTGGTGTCTACATAAGTTGGGAGTTGTGGTATCTACATAAGTTGGGAGTTGTGGTACCTACATACTGTAAGTTGGGAGATGTGGTACCTACATAAATTGGGAGTTGTGGTATCTACATAAGTTGGGAGATGTGGTATCTACATAAGTTGGGAGATGTGGTAACTACATAAGTTGGGAGTTGTGGTATCTACATAAGTTGGGAGATGTGGTATCTACATAAGTTGGGAGATGTGGTATCTACATAAGTTGGGAGTTGTGGTACCTACATAAGTTGGGAGTTGTGGTATCTACATAAGTTGGGAGATGTGGTATCTACATAAGTTGGGAGATGTGGTATCTACATAAGTTGGGAGTTGTGGTACCTACATAAATTGGGAGTTGTGGTATCTACATAAGTTGGGAGTTGTGGTACCTACATACTGTAAGTTGGGAGATGTGGTACCTACATACGTTGGGAGATGTGGTACCTACATAAGTTGGGAGTTGTGGTACCTACATACGTTGGGAGTTGTGGTACCTGCATAAGTTGGGAGTTGTGGTACCTACATAAGTTGGGAGATGTGGTACCTACATAAGTTGGAAGATGTGGTACCTACATAAATTGGGAGATGTGGTACCTACATAAGTTGGGAGTTGTGGTACCTACATACTGTAAGTTGGGAGATGTGGTACCTACATAAGTTGGCAGTTGGGGTACCTACATAAGTTGGGAGATGTGGTACCTACATACGTTGGGAGATGTGGTACCTACATAAGTTGGGAGTTGTGGTACCTACATAAGTTGGGAGTTGTGGTACCTACATAAGTTGGGAGTTGTGGTACCTACATACTGTAAGTTGGGAGATGTGGTACCTACATAAGTTGGGAGTTGTGGTACCTACATAAGTTGGGAGTTGTGGTACCTACATACGTTGGGAGATGTGGTACCTACATAAGTTGGGAGTTGTGGTACCTACATAAGTTGGGAGTTGTGGTACCTACATACTGTAAGTTGGGAGATGTGGTACCTACATAAGTTGGGAGATGTGGTACCTACATAAGTTGGGAGTTGTGGTACCTACATACGTTGGGAGTTGTGGTACCTACATAAGTTGGGAGATGTGGTACCTACATAAGTTGGGAGTTGTGGTACCTACATACGTTGGGAGATATGGTACCTACATAAGTTGGGAGTTGGGATACCTACATAAGTTGGGAGTTGTGGTACCTACATACGTTGGGAGTTGGGGTACTTATATAAGTTGGGAGTTGGGGTCTTATATAAGTTGGGAGTTGGGGTACTTACATAAGTTGGGAGTTGGGGTACTTATATAAGTTGGGAGTTGTGATACCTACATACTGTAAGTTGGGAGTTGGGGTACTTACATAAGTTGGGAGTTGTGATACCTACATACTGTAAGTTGGGAGTTGGGGTACTTACATAAGTTGGGAGTTGTGGTACCTACATAAGTTGGGAGTTGTGGTACCTACATACGTTGGGAGTTGGGGTACTTATATAAGTTGGGAGTTGGGGTACTTATATAAGTTGGGAGTTGGGGTACTTACATAAGTTGGGAGTTGGGGTACTTATATAAGTTGGGAGTTGTGATACCTACATACTGTAAGTTGGGAGTTGGGGTACTTACATAAGTTGGGAGTTGTGGTACCTACATAAGTTGGGAGAATGTGGTACCTACATAAATTGGGAGATGTGCTACCTACATAAGTTGGGAGTTGTGGTACCTACATACTGTAAGTTGGGAGTTGTGGTACCTACATAAGTTGGGAGTTGGGGTACCTACATAAGTTGGGAGATGTGGTACCTACATACGTTGGGAGATGTGGTACCCTACATAAGTTGGGAGTTGTGGTACCTACATAAGTTGGGAGTGGTGGTACCTACATAAGTTGGGAGTTGTGGTACCTACATACTGTAAGTTGGGAGATGTGGTATCTACATAAGTTGGGAGTTGTGGTATCTACATAAGTTGGGAGTTGTGGTATCTACATAAGTTGGGAGTTGTGGTACCTACATAAGTTGGGAGTTGGGGTATCTACATAAGTTGGGAGTTGTGGTACCTACATAGTGTTGGGTTCGACATAAGTTGTAGTTGTGTCCTACATAAGTTGGAGGATTGTGGTATCTACATAAGTTGGAGATGTGGTACCTACATAAGTTGGGAGTTGTGGTACCTACATAAGTTGGGAGATGTGGTACCATACATAAGTTGAAGATGTGGTACCTACATAAATTGGGAGATGTTGGTACCTACATAAGTTGGGAGTTGTGGTACCTACATACGTAAGTTGGGAGATGTGGTACCTACATAAGTTTGGCAGTTGGGGTACCTACATAAGTTGGGAGAATGTGGTACCTACATACGTTGGGAGATGTGGTACCTACATAAGTTGGGAGTTGTGGTACCTACATAAGTTGGGAGTTGTGGTACCTACATAAGTTGGGAGTTGTGGTACCTACATACTGTAAGTTGGGAGATGTGGTACCTACATAAGTTGGGAGTTGTGGTACCTACATAAGTTGGGAGTTGTGGTACCTACATACGTTGGGATTGTGGTACACTACATAAGTTGGGAGTTGTGGTACCTACATAAGTTGGGAGTTGTGGTACCTACAATACTGTAAGTTGGGAGATGTGGTACCTACATAAGTTGGGAGATGTGGTACCTACATAAGTTGGGAGTTGTGGTACCTACATACGTTGGAGTTGTGGTACCTACATAAGTTGGGAGATGTGGTACCTACATAAGTTGGGAGTTGTGGTACCTACATACGTTGGGAGATATGGTACCTACATAAGTTGGGAGTTGGGATACCTACATAGTTGGGAGTTGTGGTACCTACATACGTTGGGAGTTGGGTACTTATATAAGTTGGGAGTTGGGGTCTTATATAAGTTGGGAGTTGGGGTACTTACATAAGTTGGGAGTTGGGGTACTTATATAAGTTGGGAGTTGTGATACCTACATACTGTAAGTTGGGAGTTGGGGTACTTACATAAGTTGGGAGTTGTGATACCTACATACTGTAAGTTGGGAGTTGGGGTACTTACATAAGTTGGGAGTTGTGGTACCTACATACGTTGGGAGTTGGGGTACTTATATAAGTTTGGGAGTTGGGGTACTTATATAAGTTGGGAGTTGGGGTACTTAACATAAGTTGGGAGTTGGGGTACTTATATAAGTTGGGAGTTGTGATACCTACATACTGTAAGTGGGAGTTGGGGTACTTACATAAGTTGGGAGTTGTGGTACCTACTAAGTTGGGAGATGTGGTACCTACATAAATTGGGAGATGTGCTACCTACATAAGTTGGGAGTTGTGGTACCTACATACTGTAAGTTGGGAGTTTGTGGTACCTACATAAGTTGGGAGTTGGGGTACCTACATAAGTTGGGAGATGTGGTACCTACATACGTTGGGAGATGTGGTACCTACATAAGTTGGGAGTTGTGGTAGCCTACATAAGTTGGGAGTTGTGGTATCTACATAAGTTGGGAGTTGTGGTACCTACATAAGTTGGGAGTTGGGGTATCTACATAAGTTGGGAGTTGTGGTACCTACATAAGTTGGGAGATGTGGTATCTACATAAGTTGGGAGATGTGGTACCTACATAAGTTGGGAGTTTGTGGTATCTACATAAGTTGGGAGTTGTGGTACCTACATAAGTTGGGAGTTGTGGTATCTACATAAGTTGGGAGATGTGGTATCTACATAAGTTGGGAGATGTGGTATCTACATAAGTTGGGAGTTGTGGTACCTACATAAGTTGGGAGTTGTGGTATCTACATAAGTTGGGAGTTGTGGTACCTACATACTGTAAGTTGGGAGATGTGGTACCTACATACGTTGGGAGATGTGGTACCTACATAAGTTGGGAGTTGTGGTACCTACATACGTTGGGAGTTGTGGTACCTGCATAAGTTGGGAGTTGTGGTACCTACATAAGTTGGGAGATGTGGTACCTACATAAGTTGGGAGATGTGGTACCTACATAAATTGGGAGATGTGGTACCTACATAAGTTGGGAGTTGTGGTACCTACATACTGTAAGTTGGGAGTTGTGGTACCTACATAAGTTGGCAGTTGGGGTACCTACATAAGTTGAGAGATGTGGTACCTACATACGTTGGGAGATGTGGTACCTACATAAGTTGGGAGTTGTGGTACCTACATAAGTTGGGAGTTGTGGTACCTACATAAGTTGGGAGTTGTGGTACCTACATACTGTAAGTTGGGAGATGTGGTACCCTACATAAGTTGGGAGTTGTGGTACCTACATAAGTTGGGAGTTGTGGTACCTACATACGTTGGGAGATGTGGTACCTACATAAGTTGGGAGTTGTGGTACCTACATAAGGTTGGGAGTTGTGGTACCTACATAATGTAAGTTGGGAGATGTGGTACCTACATAAGTTGGGAGGTTGGGGTACCTACATACTGTAAGTTGGGAGTGTGGTACCTACATAAGTTGGGAGTTGGTGGTACCTACATACTGTAAGGTGGGAGATGTGGTACTACATAAGTTGGGAGTTGGGGTACCTACATACTATAAGTTGGGGAGTTGTGGTACCTACATAAGTTGGGAGTTGGGGTACCTACATACTGTAAGTTGGGAGATGTGGTACCTACATAAGTTGGAGATGTGGTACCTACATAAGTTGGGAGTTGTGGTACCTACATAAGTTGGGAGATGTGGTACCTACATAAGTTGGAAGATGTGGTACCTACATAAATTGGGGAGATGTGGTACCTACATAAGTTGGGAGTTGTGTACTACATACTGTAAGTTGGGAGATGTGGTACCTACATAAGTTGGCAGTTGGGTACCTACATAAGTTGGGAGAATGTGGTACCTACATACGTTGGGAAGATGTGGTACCTACATAAGTTGGGAGTTGTGGTACCTACATAAGTTGGGAGTTGTGGTACCTACATAAGTGTGGGAGTTGTGGTACCTACATACTGTAAGTTGGGAGATGTGGTACCTACATAAGTTGGGAGTTGTGGTACCTACATAAGTTGGGAGTTGTGGTACCTACATACGTTGGGAGATGTGGTAACCTACATAAGTTGGGAGTTGTGGTACCTACATAAGTTGGGAGTTGTGGTACCTACATACTGTAAGTTGGGAGATGTGGTACCTACATAAGTTGGGAGATGTGGTACCTACATAAGTTGGGAGTTGTGGTACCTACATACGTTGGGGAGTTGTGGTACCTACATAAGTTGGGAGATGTGGTACCTACATAAGTTGGGAGTTGTGGTACCTACATACGTTGGGAGATATGGTACCTACATAAGTTGGGAGTTGGATACTACATAAGTTGGGAGTTGTGGTACCTACATACGTTGGGAGTTGGGGTACTTATATAAGGTGGGAGTTGGGGTCTTATATAAGTTGGGAGTTGGGGTACTTACATAAGTTGGGAGTTGGGGTACTTATATAAGTTGGGAGTTGTGATACCTACATACTGTAAGTTGGGAGTTGGGGTACTTACATAAGTTGGGAGTTGTGATACCTACATACTGTAAGTTGGGAGTTGGGGTACTTACATAAGTTGGGAGTTGTGGTACCTACATAAGTTGGGAGTTGTGGTACCTACATACGTTGGGAGTTGGGGTACTTATATAAGTTGGGAGTTGGGGTACTTATATAAGTTGGGAGTTGGGGTACTTACATAAGTTGGGAGTTGGGGGTACTTATATAAGTTGGGAGTTGTGATACCTACATACTGTAAGTTGGGGAGTTGGGGTACTTACATAAGTTGGGAGTTGTGGTACCTACATAAGTTGGGAGATGTGGTACCTACATAAATTGGGAGATGTGCTACCTACATAAGTTGGGAGTTGTGGTACCTACATACTGTAAGTTGGGAGTTGTGGTACCTACATAAGTTGGGAGTTGGGTACCTACATAAGTTGGGAGATGTGGTACCTACATACGTTGGGAGATGTGGTACCTACATAAGTTGGGAGTTGTGGTACCTACATAAGTTGGGAGTTGTGGTATCTACATAAGTTGGGAGTTGTGGTACCTACATAAGTTGGGAGTTGGGGTATCTACATAAGTTGGGAGTTGTGGTACCTACATAAGTTGGGAGATGTGGTATCTACATAAGTTGGGAGATGTGGTACCTACATAAGTTGGGAGTTGTGGTATCTACATAAGTTGGGAGTTGTGGTACCTACATAAGTTGGGAGTTGTGGTATCTACATAAGTTTGGGAGATGTGGTATCTACATAAGTTGGGAGATGTGGTATCTACATAAGTTGGGAGTTGTGGTACCTACATAAGTTGGGAGTTGTGGTATCTACATAAGTTGGGAGTTGTGGTACCTACATACTGTAAGTTGGGAGATGTGGTACCTACATACGTTGGGAGATGTGGGTACCTACATAAGTTGGGAGTTGTGGTACCTACATACGTTGGGAGTTGTGGTACCTGCATAAGTTGGGAGTTGTGTGGTACCTACATAAGTTGGGAGATGTGGTACCTACATAAGTTGGGAGATGTGGTACCTACATAAATTGGGAGATGTGGTACCTACATAAGTTGGGAGTTGTGGTACCTACATACTGTAAGTTGGGAGTTGTGGTACCTACATAAGTTGGCAGTTGGGGTACCTACATAAGTTGAGAGATGTGGTACCTACATACGTTGGGAGATGTGGTACCTACATAAGTTGGGAGTTGTGGTACCTACATAAGTTGGGAGTTGTGGTACCTACATAAGTTGGGAGTTGTGGTACCTACATACTGTAAGTTGGGAGATGTGGTACCTACATAAGTTGGGAGTTGTGGTACCTACATAAGTTGGGAGTTGTGGTACCTACATACGTTGGGAGATGTGGTACCTACATAAGTTGGGAGTTGTGGTACCTACATAAGTTGGGAGTTGTGGTACCTACATACTGTAAGTTGGGAGATGTGGTACCTACATAGTTGGGAGTTGGGGTACCTACATACTGTAAGTTGGGAGATGTGGTACCTACATAAGTTGGGAGTTGTGGTACCTACATACTGTAAGGTGGGAGATGTGGTACCTACATAAGTTGGGAGTTGGGGTACCTACATACTATAAGTTGGGAGTTGTGGTACCTACATAAGTTGGGAGTTGGGGTACCTACATACTGTAAGTTGGGAGATGTGGTACCTACATAAGTTGGGAGATGTGGTACCTACATAAGTTGGGAGTTGTGGTACCTACATACGTTGGGAGTTGGGGTACTTATATAAGTTGGGAGTTGGGGTACTTATATAAGTTGGGAGTTGGGGTACTTACATAAGTTGGGAGTTGGGGTACTTATATAAGTTGGGAGTTGTGATACCTACATACTGTAAGTTGGGAGTTGGGGGTACTTACATAAGTTGGGAGTTGTGGTACCTACATAAGTTGGGAGTTGTGGTACCTACATACGTTGGGAGTTGGGGTACTTATATAAGTTGGGAGTTGGGGTACTTACATAAGTTGGGAGTTGTGGTACCTACATAAGTTGGGAGATGTGGTACCTACATAAGTTGGGAGTTGTGGTACTACATACGTTGGGAGATATGGTACCCTACATAAGTTGTGAGTTGGGGTACCTACATAAGTTGGGAGTTGTGGTACCTACATACATTGGGAGTTGGGGGTACTTATATAAGTTGGGAGTTGGGGTACTTATATAAGTTGGGAGTTGTGATACCTACATACTGTAAGTTGGGAGTTGGGGTACTTACATAAGTTGGGAGTTGTTGATACCTACATACTGTAAGTTGGGAGTTGGGGTACTTACATAAGTTGGGAGTTGTGTACCTACATAAGTTGGGAGTTTGGTACCTACATACGTTGGGAGTTGTGATACCTACATACTGTAAGTTGGGAGTTGGGGTACTTACATAAGTTGGGAGTTGTGGTACCTACATACGTTGGGAGTTGGGGTACTTATATAAGTTGGGGAGTTGGGGTACTTATATAAGTTGGGAGTTGGGGTACTTACATAAGTTGGGAGTTGGGGTACTTATATAAGTTGGGAGTTGTGATACCTACATACTGTAAGTTGGGAGTTGGGGTACTTACATAAGTTGGGAGTTGTGGTACCTACATAAGTTGGGAGATGTGGTACCTACATAAATTGGGAGATGTGCTACCTACATAAGTTGGGAGTTGTGGTACCTACATACTGTAAGTTGGGAGTTGTGGTACCTACATAAGTTGGGAGTTGGGGTACCTACATAAGTTGGGAGATGTGGTACCTACATACGTTGGGAGATGTGGTACCTACATAAGTTGGGAGTTGTGGTACCTACATAAGTTGGGAGTTGTGGTATCTACATAAGTTGGGAGTTGTGGTACCTACATAAGTTGGGAGTTGGGGTATCTACATAAGTTGGGAGTTGTGGTACCTACATAAGTTGGGAGATGTGGTATCTACATAAGTTGGGAGATGTGGTACCTACATAAGTTGGGAGTTGTGGTATCTACATAAGTTGGGAGTTGTGGTACCTACATAAGTTGGGAGTTGTGGTATCTACATAAGTTGGGAGATGTGGTATCTACATAAGTTGGGAGATGTGGTATCTACATAAGTTGGGAGTTGTGGTACCTACATAAGTTGGGAGTTGTGGTATCTACATAAGTTGGGAGTTGTGGTACCTACATACTGTAAGTTGGGAGATGTGGTACCTACATACGTTGGGAGATGTGGTACCTACATAAGTTGGGAGTTGTGGTACCTACATACGTTGGGAGTTGTGGTACCTGCATAAGTTGGGAGTTGTGGTACCTACATAAGTTGGGAGATGTGGTACCTACATAAGTTGGGAGATGTGGTACCTACATAAATTGGGAGATGTGGTACCTACATAAGTTGGGAGTTGTGGTACCTACATACTGTAAGTTGGGAGTTGTGGTACCTACATAAGTTGGCAGTTGGGGTACCTACATAAGTTGAGAGATGTGGTACCTACATACGTTGGGAGATGTGGTACCTACATAAGTTGGGAGTTGTGGTACCTACATAAGTTGGGAGTTGTGGTACCTACATAAGTTGGGAGTTGTGGTACCTACATACTGTAAGTTGGGAGATGTGGTACCTACATAAGTTGGGAGTTGTTGGTACCTACATAAGTTGGGAGTTGTGGTACCTACATACGTTGGGAGATGTGGTACCCTACATAAGTTGGGAGTTGTGGTACCTACATAAGTTGGGAGTTGTGGTACCTACATAATGTAAGTTGGGAGATGTGGTACCTACATAAGTTGGGAGTTGGGGTACCTACATACTGTAAGTTGGGAGATGTGGTACCTACATAAGTTGGGAGTTGTGGTACCTACATACTGTAAGGTGGGGAATGTGGTACCTACATAAGTTGGGAGTTGGGGTACCTACATACTATAAGTTGGGAGTTGTGGTACCTACATAAGTTGGGAGTTGGGGTACCTACATACTGTAAGTTGGGAGATGTGGTACCTACATAAGTTGGGAGATGTGGTACCTACATAAGTTGGGAGTTGTGGTACCTACATAAGTTGGGAGATGTGGTACCTACATAAGTTGGAAGATGTGGTACCTACATAAATTGGGAGATGTGGTACCTACATAAGTTGGGAGTTGTGGTACCTACATACTGTAAGTTGGGAGATGTGGTACCTACATAAGTTGGCAGTTGGGGTACCTACATAAGTTGGGAGATGTGGTACCTACATACGTTGGGAGATGTGGTACCTACATAAGTTGGGAGTTGTGGTACCTACATAAGTTGGGAGTTGTGGTACCTACATAAGTTGGGAGTTTGTGGTACCTACATACTGTAAGTTGGGAGATGTGGTACCTACATAAGTTGGGAGTTGTGGTACCTACATAAGTTGGGAGTTGTGGTACCTACATACGTTGGGAGATGTGGTACCTACATAAGTTGGGAGTTGTGGTACCTACATAAGTTGGGGAGTTGTGGTACCTACATACTGTAAGTTGGGAGATGTGGTACCTACATAGTTGGGAGATGTGGTACCTACATAAGTTGGGAGTTGTGGTACCTACATACGTTGGGAGTTGTGGTACCTACATAAGTTGGGAGATGTGGTACCTACATAAGTTGGGAGTTGTGGTACCTACATACGTTGGGAGATATGGTACCTACATAAGTTGGGAGTTGGGATACCTACATAAGTTGGGAGTTGTGGTACCTACATACGTTGGGAGTTGGGGTACTTATATAAGTTTGGGGAGTTGGGGTCTTATATAAGTTGGGAGTTGGGGTACTTACATAAGTTGGGAGTTGGGGGTACTTATATAAGTTGGGAGTTGTGATACCTACATACTGTAAGTTGGGAGTTGGGGTACTTACATAAGTTGGGAGTTGTGATACCTACATACTGTAAGTTGGGAGTTGGGGTACTTACATAAGTTGGGAGTGTGGTACCTACATAAGTTGGGAGTTGTGGTACCTACATACGTTGGGAGTTGGGGTACTTATATAAGTTGGGAGTTGGGGGTACTTATATAAGTTGGGAGTTGGGGTACTTACATAAGTTGGGAGTTGGGGTACTTATATAAGTTGGGAGTTGTGATACCTACATACTGTAAGTTGGGAGTTGGGGTACTTACATAAGTTGGGAGTTGTGGTACCTACATAAGTTGGGAGATTGTGGTACCTACATAAATTGGGAGATGTGCTACCTACATAAGTTGGGAGTTGTGTACCATACATACTGTAAGTTGGGAGTTGTGGTACCTACATAAGTTGGGAGTTGGGGGGTACCTACATAAGTTGGGAGATGTGTACCTACATACGTTGGGAGATGTGGTACCTACATAAGTTGGGAGTTGTGGTACCTACATAAGTTGGGAGTTGTGGTATCTACATAAGTTGGGAGTTGTGGTACCTACATAAGTTGGGAGTTGGGTATCTACATAAGTTGGGAGTTGTGGTACCTACATAAGTTGGGAGATGTGGTATCTACATAAGTTGGGGAGATGTGGTACCTACATAAGTTGGGGAGTTGTGGTATCTACATAAGTTGGGAGTTGTGGTACCTACATAAGTTGGGAGTTGTGGTATCTACATAAGTTGGGAGATGTGGTATCTACATAAGTTGGGAGATGTGGTATCTACATAAGTTGGAGTTGTGGTACCTACATAAGTTGGGAGTTGTGGTATCTACATAAGTTGGGAGTTGTGGTACCTACATACTGTAAGTTGGGAGATGTGGTACCTACATACGTTGGGAGATGTTGGTACCTACATAAGTTGGGAGTTGTGGTACCTACATACGTTGGGAGTTGTGGTACCTGCATAAGTTGGGAGTTGTGGTACCTACATAAGTTGGGAGATGTGGTACCTACATAAGTTGGGAGATGTGGTACCTACATAAATTGGGAGATGTGGTACCTACATAAGTTGGGAGTTTGTGGTACCTACATACTGTAAGTTGGAGTTGTGGTACCTACATAAGTTGGCCAGTTGGGGTACCTACATAAGTTGAGAGATGTGGTACCTACATACGTTGGGAGATGTGGTACCTACATAAGTTGGGAGTTGTGGTACCTACATAAGTTGGGAGTTGTGGTACCTACATAAGTTGGGAGTTGTGGTACCTACATACTGTAAGTTGGGAGATGTGGTACCTACATAAGTTGGGAGTTGTGGTACCTACATAAGTTGGGAGTTGTGGTACCTACATACGTTGGGAGATGTGGTACCTACATAAGTTGGGAGTTGTGGTACCTACATAAGTTGGGAGTTTGTGTACCTACATACTGTTAAGTTGGGAGATGTGGTACCTACATAAGTTGGGAGTGGGGTACCTACATACTGTAAGTTTGGGAGATGTGGTACCTACATAAGTTGGGAGTTGTGGTACCTACATACTGTAAGGTGGGAGATGTGGGTACCTACATAAGTTGGGGAGTTTGGGGTACCTACATACTATAAGTTGGGAGTTGTTGGTACCTACATAAGTTGGGAGTTGGGGGTACCTACATACTGTAAGTTGGGAGATGTGGTACCTACAGAAGTTGGGAGATGTGGGTACCTACATAATTGGGAGTTGTGGTACCTACATACGTTGGGAGTTGGTGTACGTTATATAAGTTGGGAGTTGGGGTACTTATATAAGTTGGGATTTGGGGTACTTACATAAGTTGGGAGTTGGGGTACTTATATAAGTTGGGATTTGTGATACCCTACATACTGTAAGTGGGAGTTGGGGGTACTTACATAAGTTGGGAGTTGTGGTACCTACATAAGTTGGGAGTTGTGGTACTACATACGGTTGGGAGTGTGGGGTACTTATTAAGTTGGGAGTTGCGGTTACTTACATAAGTTGGGAGTTGTGGTACCTACATAAGTTGGGAGATGTGGTTACCTACATAAGTTGGGAGTTGTGGTACCTACATACGTTGGGAGATATGGTACCTACATAAGTTGTGAGTTGGGGTACCTACATAAGTTGGGAGTTGTGGTACCTACATACATTGGGAGTTGGGGTACTTATATAAGTTGGGAGTTGGGGTACTTATATAAGTTGGGAGTTGTGATACCTACATACTGTAAGTTGGGATTTGGGGTACTTACATAAGTTGGGAGTTTGTGATTACCTACATACTGTAAGTTGGGAGTTGGGGTACTTACATAAGTTGGGAGTTGTGGTACCTACATAAGTTGGGAGTTTGGTACCTACATACGTTGGGAGTTGGGGTACTTATATAAGTTGGGAGTTGGGGTACTTATATAAGTTGGGAGTTGGGGGTACTTACATAAGTTGGGAGTTGGGGTACTTATATAAGTTGGGAGTTGTGATACCTACATACTGTAAGTTTGGGAGTTGGGTACTTACATAAGTTGGGAGTGTGTGGTAACCTACATACGTTGGGAGATGTGGTACCTACATAAATTGGGGAGATGTGGTACCTACATAAGTTGGGAGTTGTGGTATTACATACTGTAAGTTGGGAGTTGTGGTACCCTACATAAGTGTGGGAGTTGGGTAACCTACATAAGTTGGGAGATGTGGTACCTACATACGTTGGGAGATGTGGTACCTACATAAGTTGGGAGTTGTGGTACCTACATAAGTTGGGAGTTGTGGTACCTACATAAGTTGGGAGTTGTGGTACCTACATACTGTAAGTTGGGAGATGTGGTACCTACATAAGTTGGGAGTTGTGGTACCTACATAAGTTGGGAGTTGTGGTATCTACATAAGTTGGGAGTTGTGGTGTCTACATAAGTTGGGAGTTGTGGTATCTACATAAGTTGGGAGTTGTGGTACCTACATACTGTAAGTTGGGAGATGTGGTACCTACATAAATTGGGAGTTGTGGTATCTACATAAGTTGGGAGATGTGGTATCTACATAAGTTGGGAGATGTGGTAACTACATAAGTTGGGAGTTGTGGTATCTACATAAGTTGGGAGATGTGGTATCTACATAAGTTGGGAGATGTGGTATCTACATAAGTTGGGAGTTGTGGTACCTACATAAGTTGGGAGTTGTGGTATCTACATAAGTTGGGGAGATGTGGTATCTACATAAGTTGGGAGTTGTGGTATCTACATAAGTTGGGAGTTGTGGTACCTACATACTGTAAGTTGGGAGATGTGGTACCTACATACGTTGGGAGATGTGGTACCCTACAATAAGTGGGGAGTTGTGGTACCTACATAGCGTTGGGAGTTGTGGTACCTGCATAAGTTGGGAGTTGTGGTACCTACATAAGTTGGGAGATGTGGTACCTACATAAGTTGGGAGATGTGGTACCTACATAAATTGGGAGATGTGGTACCTACACAAGTTGGGAGTTGTGGTACCTACTACTGTAAGTTGGGAGATGTGGTACCTACATAAGTTGGGCAGTTGGGGTACTACATAAGTTGGGAGATGTGGTACCTACATACGTTGGAGATGTGGTACCTACATAAGTTGGAGTTGTGGTACCTACGTAAGTTGGGAGTTGTGGTACCGTACATAAGTTGGGAGTTGGTGGTACCTACATACTGTAAGTTGGGAGATGTGGTACCTACATAAGTTGGGAGTGATGGTACCTACATAAGTTGGGAGTTGTGGTACCTACATACGTTGGGAGATGTGGTACCTACATAAGTTGGGAGTTGTGGTACCTACATAGTTGGGAGTTGTGGTACCCACATACTGTAAGTTGGGGGATGTGGTACCTACATAAGTTGGGAGTTGTGGTACCTACATACGTTGGGAGATGTGGTACCTACAGAAGTTGGGAGTTGGGGTACTTACATACGTTGGGAGTTGTGGTACCTACATACTGTAAGTTGGGAGATGTGGTACCTACATAAGTTGGGAGTTGGGGTACCTACATACTGTAAGTTGGGAGATGTGGTACCTACATAAGTTGGGAGTTGTGGTACCTACATACTGTAAGTTGGGAGATGTGGTACCTACTAAGTTGGGAGTTGGGGTACCTATCATACTATAAGTTGGGAGTTGTGGTACCTACATAAGTTGGGAGTTGGGGTCCTACATACTGTAAGTTGGGAGATGTGGTACCTACATAAGTTGGGAGATGTGGTACCTAAATAAGTTGGGAGTTGGGGTACTTATATAAGTTGGGAGTTGGGGTACTTATATAAGTTGGGAGTTGGGATACTTACATAAGTTGGGATTTGGGTACTTATATAAGTTGGGAGTTGTGATACCTACATACTGTAAAGTTGGGAGTTGGGGTACTTACATAAGTTGGGAGTTGTGATACCTACATACTGTAAGTTGGGAGTTGGGGGTACTTACATAAGTTGGGAGTTGTGGTACCTACATAAGTTGGGGAGTTGTGGGTACCTACCATACGTTGGGAGTTGGGGTACTTATATAAGTTGGGAGTTGGGGTACTTATATAATTTGGGAGTTGGGGTACTTACATAAGTTGGGAGTTGGGGTACTTAGATAAGTTGGGAGTTGTGATACTACATACTGTTAAGTTGGGAGTTGGGGTACTTACATAAGTTGGGAGTTGTGGTACCTACATAAGATGGGAGATGTGGTACCTACATAATTGGGAGATGTGGTTACCCTACATAAGTTGGGAGTTGTGGTATTACCTACTGTAAGTTGGGAGTTGTGGTACCTACATAAGTTGAGTTGTGGTACCTACATACGTTGGGAGATGTGGTACCTACATAAGTTGGGAGTTGTGGTACCTACTAAGTTGGGAGTTGTGGTACCTACATAAGTGGGAGTTGTGGTACCTACATACTGTAAGTTGGGAGATGTGGTACCTACATAAGTTGGGAGTTGTGGTACCTACATAGTTGGGAGATGTGGTACCTACATAAGTTTGGGAGAATGTGGTATCTAATAAGTTGGGAGATGTGGACCTACATAAGTTGGGAGATTGGTACCTACATAAGTTGGGAGATGTGGTACCTACATAAGTTGGGAGATGTGGCACCTACATAAGTTGGGGAGATGTGGTACCTACATAACTTGGAGATGTGGTACCTACATAAGTTGGGAGATGTGGTATCTACATAGTTGGGAGATGTGGTAACCTACATAAGTGGGAGTTGTGGTACCTACATAAGTTTGGGAGATGTGGTATCTACATAAGTTGGGAGATGTGGTATCTACATAATTTGGGAGATGTGGTATCTACATACGTTTGGGAGTTTGTGGTACCTACATAAGTGGGAGTTGTGGTATCTACATAAGTTGGGAGTTGTGGTATCTACATAAGTTGGGAGTTGTGGTACCTACATACTGTAAGTTGGGAGATTGGTACCTACATAAGTTGGGAGTTGTGGTATCTACAATAAATTGGGAGATGTGGTATCTACATAAGTTGGGAGATGTGGTCCTACATAAGTTGGAGTTGTGGTATCTACATAAGTTGGGAGATGTGGTATCTACATAAGTTGGGAGATGTGGTACCTACATAAGTTGGGAGTTGTGGTACCTACATAAGTTGGGAGATGTGGTAAGCTACATAATTTGGGAGTTGTGGTACCCTACATAAGTTGGGAGTTGTGTACCTACATAAGTTGGGAGTTGTGGTATCTACATAAGTTGGAGATGTGGTATCTACATAAGTTGGGAGATGTGGTATCTACATAAGTTGGGAGAGGTGGTATCTACATACGTTGGGAGTTGTGGTACCTACATAAGTTGGGAGTTGTGGTACCTACATAAGTTGGGAGTTGTGGTACCTACATAAGTTGGGAGATGTGGTACCTACATAAGTTGGGAGATGTGGTACCTACATAAGTTGGGAGTTGTGGTACCTACATAAGTTGGGAGTTGTGGTACCTACATAAGTTGGGAGATGTGGTACCTACATAAGTTGGGAGATGTGGTACCTACATAAGTTGGGAGTTGTGGTACCTACATACTGTAAGTTGGGAGTTGTGGTACCTACATAAGTTGGGAGTTGGGGTACCTACATAAGTTGGGAGATGTGGTACCTACATACGTTGGGAGATGTGGTACCTCATAAGTTGGGAGTTGGGGTACCTACATAAGTTGGGAGTTGTGGTACCTACATAAGTTGGGAGTTGTGGTACCTACATACTGTAAGTTGGGAGATGTGGTACCTACATACTTGGGAGTTGTGGACCTACATAAGTTGGGAGTTGTGGTATCTACATAGTTGGGATTTGTGGTATCTACATAAGTTGGGAGTTTGTGGTACCTACATACTGTAAGTTGGGAGATGTGGTATCTACATAAGTTGGGAGTTGTGGTATCTATATAAGTTGGGAGTTGTGGTACCTACATACTGTAAGTTGGGAGATGTGGTACCTACATAAGTTGGAGTTGTGGTATCTACATAAGTTGGGAGTTGTGGTATCTACATAAGTTGGGAGATGTGGTATCTACATAAGTTGGGAGATGTGTGTATCTACATAAGTTGGGAGTTGTGGTACCTACATACGTTGGGAGTTGGGGTACTTATATAAGTTGGGAGTTGGGGTCTTATATAAGTTGGGAGTTGGGGTACTTACATAAGTTGGGAGTTGGGGTACTTATATAAGTTGGGAGTTGTGATACCTACATACTGTAAGTTGGGAGTTGGGGTACTTACATAAGTTGGGAGTTGTGATACCTACATACTGTAAGTTGGGAGTTGGGGTACTTACATAAGTTGGGAGTTGTGGTACCTACATAAGTTGGGAGTTGTGGTACCTACATACGTTGGGAGTTGGGGTACTTATATAAGTTGGGAGTTGGGGTACTTATATAAGTTGGGAGTTGGGGTACTTACATAAGTTGGGAGTTGGGGTACTTATATAAGTTGGGAGTTGTGATACCTACATACTGTAAGTTGGGAGTTGGGGTACTTACATAAGTTGGGAGTTGTGGTACCTACATAAGTTGGGAGATGTGGTACCTACATAAATTGGGAGATGTGCTACCTACATAAGTTGGGAGTTGTGGTACCTACATACTGTAAGTTGGGAGTTGTGGTACCTACATAAGTTGGGAGTTGGGGTACCTACATAAGTTGGGAGATGTGGTACCTACATACGTTGGGAGATGTGGTACCTACATAAGTTGGGAGTTGTGGTACCTACATAAGTTGGGAGTGGTGGTACCTACATAAGTTGGGAGTTGTGGTACCTACATACTGTAAGTTGGGAGATGTGGTATCTACATAAGTTGGGGAGTTGTGGTATCTACATAAGTTGGGAGTTGTGGTATCTACATAAGTTGGGAGTTGTGGTACCTACATAAGTTGGGAGTTGGGGTATCTACATAAGTTGGGAGTTGTGGTACCTACATAAGTTGGGAGATGTGGTATCTACATAAGTTGGGAGATGTGGTACCTACATAAGTTGGGAGTTGTGGTATCTACATAAGTTGGGAGTTGTGGTACCCTACATAAGTTGGGAGTTGTGGTATCTACATAAGTTGGGAGATGTGGTATCTACATAAGTTGGGAGATGTGGTATCTACATAAGTTGGGAGTTGTGGTACCTACATAAGTTGGGAGTTGTGGTATCTACATAAGTTGGGAGTTGTGGTACCTACATACTGTAAGTTGGGAGATGTGGTACCTACATACGTTGGGAGATGTGGTACCTACATAAGTTGGGAGTTGTGGTACCTACATACGTTGGGAGTTGTGGTACCTGCATAAGTTGGGAGTTGTGGTACCTACATAAGTTGGGAGATGTGGTACCTACATAAGTTGGGAGATGTGGTACCTACATAAATTGGGAGATGTGGTACCTACATAAGTTGGGAGTTGTGGTACCTACATACTGTAAGTTGGGAGTTGTGGTACCTACATAAGTTGGCAGTTGGGGTACCTACATAAGTTGAGAGATGTGGTACCTACATACGTTGGGAGATGTGGTACCTACATAAGTTGGGAGTTGTGGTACCTACATAAGTTGGGAGTTGTGGTACCTACATAAGTTGGGAGTTGTGGTACCTACATACTGTAAGTTGGGAGATGTGGTACCTACATAAGTTGGGAGTTGTGGTACCTACATAAGTTGGGAGTTGTGGTACCTACATACGTTGGGAGATGTGGTACCTACATAAGTTGGGAGTTGTGGTACCTACATAAGTTGGGAGTTGTGGTACCTACATACTGTAAGTTGGGAGATGTGGTACCTACATAAGTTGGGAGTTGGGGTACCTACATACTGTAAGTTGGGAGATGTGGTACCTACATAAGTTGGGAGTTGTGGTACCTACATACTGTAAGGTGGGAGATGTGGTACCTACATAAGTTGGGAGTTGGGGTACCTACATACTATAAGTTGGGAGTTGTGGTACCTACATAAGTTGGGAGTTGGGGTACCTACATACTGTAAGTTGGGAGATGTGGTACCTACATAAGTTGGGAGATGTGGTACCTACATAAGTTGGGAGTTGTGGTACCTACATACGTTGGGAGTTGGGGTACTTATATAAGTTGGGAGTTGGGGTACTTATATAAGTTGGGAGTTGGGGTACTTACATAAGTTGGGAGTTGGGGTACTTATATAAGTTGGGAGTTGTGATACCTACATACTGTAAGTTGGGAGTTGGGGTACTTACATAAGTTGGGAGTTGTGGTACCTACATAAGTTGGGAGTTGTGGTACCTACATACGTTGGGAGTTGGGGTACTTATATAAGTTGGGAGTTGGGGTACTTACATAAGTTGGGAGTTGTGGTACCTACATAAGTTGGGAGATGTGGTACCTACATAAGTTGGGAGTTGTGGTACCTACATACGTTGGGAGATATGGTACCTACATAAGTTGTGAGTTGGGGTACCTACATAAGTTGGGAGTTGTGGTACCTACATACATTGGGAGTTGGGGTACTTATATAAGTTGGGAGTTGGGGTACTTATATAAGTTGGGAGTTGTGATACCTACATACTGTAAGTTGGGAGTTGGGGTACTTACATAAGTTGGGAGTTGTGATACCTACATACTGTAAGTTGGGAGTTGGGGTACTTACATAAGTTGGGAGTTGTGGTACCTACATAAGTTGGGAGTTTGGTACCTACATACGTTGGGAGTTGGGGTACTTATATAAGTTGGGAGTTGGGGTACTTATATAAGTTGGGAGTTGGGGTACTTACATAAGTTGGGAGTTGGGGTACTTATATAAGTTGGGAGTTGTGATACCTACATACTGTAAGTTGGGAGTTGGGTACTTACATAAGTTGGGAGTTGTGGTACCTACATACGTTGGGAGATGTGGTACCTACATAAATTGGGAGATGTGGTACCTACATAAGTTGGGAGTTGTGGTATTACATACTGTAAGTTGGGAGTTGTGGTACCTACATAAGTTGGGAGTTGGGGTACCTACATAAGTTGGGAGATGTGGTACCTACATACGTTGGGAGATGTGGTACCTACATAAGTTGGGAGTTGTGGTACCTACATAAGTTGGGAGTTGTGGTACCTACATAAGTTGGGAGTTGTGGTACCTACATACTGTAAGTTGGGAGATGTGGTACCTACATAAGTTGGGAGTTGTGGTACCTACATAAGTTGGGAGTTGTGGTATCTACATAAGTTGGGAGTTGTGGTGTCTACATAAGTTGGGAGTTGTGGTATCTACATAAGTTGGGAGTTGTGGTACCTACATACTGTAAGTTGGGAGATGTGGTACCTACATAAATTGGGAGTTGTGGTATCTACATAAGTTGGGAGATGTGGTATCTACATAAGTTGGGAGATGTGGTAACTACATAAGTTGGGAGTTGTGGTATCTACATAAGTTGGGAGATGTGGTATCTACATAAGTTGGGAGATGTGGTATCTACATAAGTTGGGAGTTGTGGTACCTACATAAGTTGGGAGTTGTGGTATCTACATAAGTTGGGAGATGTGGTATCTACATAAGTTGGGAGTTGTGGTATCTACATAAGTTGGGAGTTGTGGTACCTACATACTGTAAGTTGGGAGATGTGGTACCTACATACGTTGGGAGATGTGGTACCTACATAAGTTGGGAGTTGTGGTACCTACATACGTTGGGAGTTGTGGTACCTGCATAAGTTGGGAGTTGTGGTACCTACATAAGTTGGGAGATGTGGTACCTACATAAGTTGGGAGATGTGGTACCTACATAAATTGGGAGATGTGGTACCTACATAAGTTGGGAGTTGTGGTACCTACATACTGTAAGTTGGGAGATGTGGTACCTACATAAGTTGGCAGTTGGGGTACCTACATAAGTTGGGAGATGTGGTACCTACATACGTTGGGAGATGTGGTACCTACATAAGTTGGGAGTTGTGGTACCTACGTAAGTTGGGAGTTGTGGTACCTACATAAGTTGGGAGTTGTGGTACCTACATACTGTAAGTTGGGAGATGTGGTACCTACATAAGTTGGGAGTTATGGTACCTACATAAGTTGGGAGTTGTGGTACCTACATACGTTGGGAGATGTGGTACCTACATAAGTTGGGAGTTGTGGTACCTACATAAGTTGGGAGTTGTGGTACCTACATACTGTAAGTTGGGGGATGTGGTACCTACATAAGTTGGGAGTTGTGGTACCTACATAAGTTGGGAGTTGTGGTATCTACATAAGTTGGGAGTTGTGGTGTCTACATAAGTTGGGAGTTGTGGTATCTACATAAGTTGGGAGTTGTGGTACCTACATACTGTAAGTTGGGAGATGTGGTACCTACATAAATTGGGAGTTGTGGTATCTACATAAGTTGGGAGATGTGGTATCTACATAAGTTGGGAGATGTGGTAACTACATAAGTTGGGAGTTGTGGTATCTACATAAGTTGGGAGATGTGGTATCTACATAAGTTGGGAGATGTGGTATCTACATAAGTTGGGAGTTGTGGTACCTACATAAGTTGGGAGTTGTGGTATCTACATAAGTTGGGAGATGTGGTATCTACATAAGTTGGGAGTTGTGGTATCTACATAAGTTGGGAGTTGTGGTACCTACATACTGTAAGTTGGGAGATGTGGTACCTACATACGTTGGGAGATGTGGTACCTACATAAGTTGGGAGTTGTGGTACCTACATACGTTGGGAGTTGTGGTACCTGCATAAGTTGGGAGTTGTGGTACCTACATAAGTTGGGAGATGTGGTACCTACATAAGTTGGGAGATGTGGTACCTACATAAATTGGGAGATGTGGTACCTACATAAGTTGGGAGTTGTGGTACCTACATACTGTAAGTTGGGAGATGTGGTACCTACATAAGTTGGCAGTTGGGGTACCTACATAAGTTGGGAGATGTGGTACCTACATACGTTGGGAGATGTGGTACCTACATAAGTTGGGAGTTGTGGTACCTACGTAAGTTGGGAGTTGTGGTACCTACATAAGTTGGGAGTTGTGGTACCTACATACTGTAAGTTGGGAGATGTGGTACCTACATAAGTTGGGAGTTATGGTACCTACATAAGTTGGGAGTTGTGGTACCTACATACGTTGGGAGATGTGGTACCTACATAAGTTGGGAGTTGTGGTACCTACATAAGTTGGGAGTTGTGGTACCTACATACTGTAAGTTGGGGGATGTGGTACCTACATAAGTTGGGAGTTGTGGTACCTACATACGTTGGGAGATGTGGTACCTACATAAGTTGGGAGTTGGGGTACTTACATACGTTGGGAGTTGTGGTACCTACATACTGTAAGTTGGGAGATGTGGTACCTACATAAGTTGGGAGTTGTGGTACCTACATAAGTTGGGAGTTGGGGTACCTACATACTGTAAGTTGGGAGATGTGGTACCTACATAAGTTGGGAGTTGTGGTACCTACATACTGTAAGTTGGGAGATGTGGTACCTACATAAGTTGGGAGTTGGGGTACCTACATACTATAAGTTGGGAGTTGTGGTACCTACATAAGTTGGGAGTTGGGGTACCTACATACTGTAAGTTGGGAGATGTGGTACCTACATAAGTTGGGAGATGTGGTACCTAAATAAGTTGGGAGTTGGGGTACTTATATAAGTTGGGAGTTGGGGTACTTATATAAGTTGGGAGTTGGGATACTTACATAAGTTGGGAGTTGGGGTACTTATATAAGTTGGGAGTTGTGATACCTACATACTGTAAGTTGGGAGTTGGGGTACTTACATAAGTTGGGAGTTGTGATACCTACATACTGTAAGTTGGGAGTTGGGGTACTTACATAAGTTGGGAGTTGTGGTACCTACATAAGTTGGGAGTTGTGGTACCTACATACGTTGGGAGTTGGGGTACTTATATAAGTTGGGAGTTGGGGTACTTATATAAGTTGGGAGTTGGGGTACTTACATAAGTTGGGAGTTGGGGTACTTATATAAGTTGGGAGTTGTGATACCTACATACTGTAAGTTGGGAGTTGGGGTACTTACATAAGTTGGGAGTTGTGGTACCTACATAAGATGGGAGATGTGGTACCTACATAAATTGGGAGATGTGGTACCTACATAAGTTGGGAGTTGTGGTATTACATACTGTAAGTTGGGAGTTGTGGTACCTACATAAGTTGGGAGTTGTGGTACCTACATACGTTGGGAGATGTGGTACCTACATAAGTTGGGAGTTGTGGTACCTACATAAGTTGGGAGTTGTGGTACCTACATAAGTTGGGAGTTGTGGTACCTACATACTGTAAGTTGGGAGATGTGGTACCTACATAAGTTGGGAGTTGTGGTACCTACATAAGTTGGGAGATGTGGTACCTACATAAGTTGGGAGATGTGGTATCTACATAAGTTGGGAGATGTGGTACCTACATAAGTTGGGAGATGTGGTACCTACATAAGTTGGGAGATGTGGTACCTACATAAGTTGGGAGATGTGGCACCTACATAAGTTGGGAGATGTGGTACCTACATAACTTGGGAGATGTGGTACCTACATAAGTTGGGAGATGTGGTATCTACATAAGTTGGGAGATGTGGTACCTACATAAGTTGGGAGTTGTGGTACCTACATAAGTTGGGAGATGTGGTATCTACATAAGTTGGGAGATGTGGTATCTACATAAGTTGGGAGATGTGGTATCTACATACGTTGGGAGTTGTGGTACCTACATAAGTTGGGAGTTGTGGTATCTACATAAGTTGGGAGTTGTGGTATCTACATAAGTTGGGAGTTGTGGTACCTACATACTGTAAGTTGGGAGATGTGGTACCTACATAAGTTGGGAGTTGTGGTATCTACATAAATTGGGAGATGTGGTATCTACATAAGTTGGGAGATGTGGTACCTACATAAGTTGGGAGTTGTGGTATCTACATAAGTTGGGAGATGTGGTATCTACATAAGTTGGGAGATGTGGTACCTACATAAGTTGGGAGTTGTGGTACCTACATAAGTTGGGAGATGTGGTATCTACATAAGTTGGGAGTTGTGGTACCTACATAAGTTGGGAGTTGTGGTACCTACATAAGTTGGGAGTTGTGGTATCTACATAAGTTGGGAGATGTGGTATCTACATAAGTTGGGAGATGTGGTATCTACATAAGTTGGGAGATGTGGTATCTACATACGTTGGGAGTTGTGGTACCTACATAAGTTGGGAGTTGTGGTACCTACATAAGTTGGGAGTTGTGGTACCTACATAAGTTGGGAGATGTGGTACCTACATAAGTTGGGAGATGTGGTACCTACATAAGTTGGGAGTTGTGGTACCTACATAAGTTGGGAGTTGTGGTACCTACATAAGTTGGGAGATGTGGTACCTACATAAGTTGGGAGATGTGGTACCTACATAAGTTGGGAGTTGTGGTACCTACATACTGTAAGTTGGGAGTTGTGGTACCTACATAAGTTGGGAGTTGGGGTACCTACATAAGTTGGGAGATGTGGTACCTACATACGTTGGGAGATGTGGTACCTACATAAGTTGGGAGTTGTGGTACCTACATAAGTTGGGAGTTGTGGTACCTACATAAGTTGGGAGTTGTGGTACCTACATACTGTAAGTTGGGAGATGTGGTACCTACATACGTTGGGAGTTGTGGTACCTACATAAGTTGGGAGTTGTGGTATCTACATAAGTTGGGAGTTGTGGTATCTACATAAGTTGGGAGTTGTGGTACCTACATACTGTAAGTTGGGAGATGTGGTATCTACATAAGTTGGGAGTTGTGGTATCTATATAAGTTGGGAGTTGTGGTACCTACATACTGTAAGTTGGGAGATGTGGTACCTACATAAGTTGGGAGTTGTGGTATCTACATAAGTTGGGAGTTGTGGTATCTACATAAGTTGGGAGATGTGGTATCTACATAAGTTGGGAGATGTGGTATCTACATAAGTTGGGAGTTGTGGTACCTACATAAGTTGGGAGTTGTGGTATCTACATAAGTTGGGAGATGTGGTATCTACATAAGTTGGGAGATGTGGTATCTACATAAGTTGGGAGTTGTGGTACCTACATAAGTTGGGAGTTGTGGTATCTACATAAGTTGGCAGTTGTGGTACCTACATACTGTAAGTTGGGAGATGTGGTACCTACATACGTTGGGAGTTGTGGTACCTACATAAGTTGGGAGTTGTGGTACCTACATAAGTTGGGAGATGTGGTACCTACATAAGTTGGGAGATGTGGTACCTACATAAATTGGGAGATGTGGTACCTACATAAGTTGGGAGTTGTGGTACCTACATACTGTAAGTTGGGAGTTGTGGTACCTACATAAGTTGGGAGTTGTGGTACCTACATAAGTTGGGAGATGTGGTACCTACATACGTTGGGAGATGTGGTACCTACATAAGTTGGGAGTTGTGGTACCTACATAAGTTGGGAGTTGTGGTACCTACATAAGTTGGGAGTTGTGGTACCTACATACTGTAAGTTGGGAGATGTGGTACCTACATAAGTTGGGAGTTGTGTTACCTACATAAGTTGGGAGTTGTGGTATCTACATAAGTTGGGAGTTGTGGTACCTACATACTGTAAGTTGGGAGATGTGGTATCTACATAAGTTGGGAGTTGTGGTATCTACATAAGTTGGGAGTTGTGGTACCTACATACTGTAAGTTGGGAGATGTGGTACCTACATAAGTTGGGAGTTGTGGTATCTACATAAGTTGGGAGATGTGGTATCTACATAAGTTGGGAGATGTGGTACCTACATAAGTTGGGAGTTGTGGTATCTACATAAGTTGGGAGATGTGGTACCTACATAAGTTGGGAGTTGTGGTATCTACATAAGTTGGGAGATGTGGTATCTACATAAGTTGGGAGATGTGGTATCTACATAAGTTGGGAGTTGTGGTACCTACATAAGTTGGGAGTTGTGGTATCTACATAAGTTGGGAGTTGTGGTACCTACATACTGTAAGTTGGGAGTTGTGGTACCTACATAAGTTGGGAGTTGGGGTACCTACATAAGTTGGGAGATGTGGTACCTACATACGTTGGGAGATGTGGTACCTACATAAGTTGGGAGTTGTGGTACCTACATAAGTTGGGAGTTGTGGTACCTACATAAGTTGGGAGTTGTGGTACCTACATACTGTAAGTTGGGAGATGTGGTACCTACATACGTTGGGAGTTGTGGTACCTACATAAGTTGGGAGTTGTGGTATCTACATAAGTTGGGAGTTGTGGTATCTACATAAGTTGGGAGTTGTGGTACCTACATACTGTAAGTTGGGAGATGTGGTATCTACATAAGTTGGGAGTTGTGGTATCTATATAAGTTGGGAGTTGTGGTACCTACATACTGTAAGTTGGGAGATGTGGTACCTACATAAGTTTGGAGTTGTGGTATCTACATAAGTTGGGAGTTGTGGTATCTACATAAGTTGGGAGATGTGGTATCTACATAAGTTGGGAGATGTGGTATCTACATAAGTTGGGAGTTGTGGTACCTACATAAGTTGGGAGTTGTGGTATCTACATAAGTTGGGAGATGTGGTATCTACATAAGTTGGGAGATGTGGTATCTACATAAGTTGGGAGTTGTGGTACCTACATAAGTTGGGAGTTGTGGTATCTACATAAGTTGGCAGTTGTGGTACCTACATACTGTAAGTTGGGAGATGTGGTACCTACATACGTTGGGAGTTGTGGTACCTACATAAGTTGGGAGTTGTGGTACCTACATAAGTTGGGAGATGTGGTACCTACATAAGTTGGGAGATGTGGTACCTACATAAATTGGGAGATGTGGTACCTACATAAGTTGGGAGTTGTGGTACCTGCATACTGTAAGTTGGGAGTTGTGGTACCTACATAAGTTGGGAGTTGTGGTACCTACATAAGTTGGGAGATGTGGTACCTACATACGTTGGGAGATGTGGTACCTACATAAGTTGGGAGTTGTGGTACCTACATAAGTTGGGAGTTGTGGTACCTACATAAGTTGGGAGTTGTGGTACCTACATACTGTAAGTTGGGAGATGTGGTACCTACATAAGTTGGGAGTTGTGTTACCTACATAAGTTGGGAGTTGTGGTATCTACATAAGTTGGGAGTTGTGGTACCTACATACTGTAAGTTGGGAGATGTGGTATCTACATAAGTTGGGAGTTGTGGTATCTACATAAGTTGGGAGTTGTGGTACCTACATACTGTAAGTTGGGAGATGTGGTACCTACATAAGTTGGGAGTTGTGGTATCTACATAAGTTGGGAGATGTGGTATCTACATAAGTTGGGAGATGTGGTACCTACATAAGTTGGGAGTTGTGGTATCTACATAAGTTGGGAGATGTGGTACCTACATAAGTTGGGAGTTGTGGTATCTACATAAGTTGGGAGATGTGGTATCTACATAAGTTGGGAGATGTGGTATCTACATAAGTTGGGAGTTGTGGTACCTACATAAGTTGGGAGTTGTGGTATCTACATAAGTTGGGAGTTGTGGTACCTACATACTGTAAGTTGGGAGTTGTGGTACCTACATAAGTTGGGAGTTGGGGTACCTACATAAGTTGGGAGATGTGGTACCTACATACGTTGGGAGATGTGGTACCTACATAAGTTGGGAGTTGTGGTACCTACATAAGTTGGGAGTTGTGGTACCTACATAAGTTGGGAGTTGTGGTACCTACATAAGTTGGGAGTTGTGGTACCTACATACTGTAAGTTGGGAGATGTGGTACCTACATACGTTGGGAGTTGTGGTACCTACATAAGTTGGGAGTTGTGGTATCTACATAAGTTGGGAGTTGTGGTATCTACATAAGTTGGGAGTTGTGGTATCTACATAAGTTGGGAGTTGTGGTATCTACATAAGTTGGGAGTTGTGGTACCTACATACTGTAAGTTGGGAGATGTGGTATCTACATAAGTTGGGAGTTGTGGTATCTACATAAGTTGGGAGTTGTGGTACCTACATACTGTAAGTTGGGAGATGTGGTACCTACATAAGTTGGGAGTTGTGGTATCTACATAAGTTGGGAGTTGTGGTATCTACATAAGTTGGGAGATGTGGTATCTACATAAGTTGGGAGATGTGGTATCTACATAAGTTGGGAGTTGTGGTACCTACATAAGTTGGGAGTTGTGGTATCTACATAAGTTGGGAGATGTGGTATCTACATAAGTTGGGAGATGTGGTATCTACATAAGTTGGGAGTTGTGGTACCTACATAAGTTGGGAGTTGTGGTATCTACATAAGTTGGCAGTTGTGGTACCTACATACTGTAAGTTGGGAGATGTGGTACCTACATACGTTGGGAGTTGTGGTACCTACATAAGTTGGGAGTTGTGGTACCTACATAAGTTGGGAGATGTGGTACCTACATAAGTTGGGAGATGTGGTACCTACATAAATTGGGAGATGTGGTACCTACATAAGTTGGGAGTTGTGGTACCTACATACTGTAAGTTGGGAGTTGTGGTACCTACATAAGTTGGGAGTTGTGGTACCTACATAAGTTGGGAGATGTGGTACCTACATACTGTAAGTTGGGAGATGTGGTACCTACATAAGTTGGGAGTTGTGTTACCTACATAAGTTGGGAGTTGTGGTATCTACATAAGTTGGGAGTTGTGGTACCTACATACTGTAAGTTGGGAGATGTGGTATCTACATAAGTTGGGAGTTGTGGTATCTACATAAGTTGGGAGTTGTGGTACCTACATACTGTAAGTTGGGAGATGTGGTACCTACATAAGTTGGGAGTTGTGGTATCTACATAAGTTGGGAGATGTGGTATCTACATAAGTTGGGAGATGTGGTACCTACATAAGTTGGGAGTTGTGGTATCTACATAAGTTGGGAGATGTGGTACCTACATAAGTTGGGAGTTGTGGTATCTACATAAGTTGGGAGATGTGGTATCTACATAAGTTGGGAGATGTGGTATCTACATAAGTTGGGAGTTGTGGTACCTACATAAGTTGGGAGTTGTGGTATCTACATAAGTTGGGAGTTGTGGTACCTACATACTGTAAGTTGGGAGATGTGGTACCTACATACGTTGGGAGATGTGGTACCTACATAAGTTGGGAGTTGTGGTACCTACATACGTTGGGAGTTGTGGTACCTACATAAGTTGGGAGATGTGGTACCTACATAAGTTGGGAGATGTGGTACCTACATACGTTGGGAGATGTGGTACCTACATAAGTTGGGAGTTGTGGTACCTACATACATTGGGAGTTGTGGTACCTACATAAGTTGCGAGATGTGGTACCTACATAAGTTGGGAGTTGTGGTACCTACATACTGTAAGTTGGGAGTTGTGGTACCTACATAAGTTGGGAGTTGTGGTACCTACATAAGTTGGGAGTTGTGGTACCTACATAAGTTGGGAGTTGTGGTACCTACATACTGTAAGTTGGGAGATGTGGTACCTACATAAGTTGGGAGTTGTGGTACCTACATAAGTTGGGAGTTGTGGTACCTACATACGTTGGGAGATGTGGTACCTCCATAAGTTGGGAGTTGTGGTACCTACATAAGTTGGGAGTTGTGGTACCTACATACTGTAAGTTGGGAGATGTGGTACCTACATAAGTTGGGAGTTGTGGTACCTACATACGTTGGGAGATGTGGTACCTACATAAGTTGGGAGTTGGGGTACTTACATAAGTTGGGAGTTGTGGTACCTACATACTGTAAGTTGGGAGATGTGGTACCTACATAAGTTGGGAGTTGTGGTACCTACATAAGTTGGGAGTTGGGGTACCTACATACTGTAAGTTGGGAGATGTGGTACCTACATAAGTTGGGAGTTGTGGTACCTACATACTGTAAGTTGGGAGATGTGGTACCTACATAAGTTGGGAGTTGTGGTACCTACATACTATAAGTTGGGAGTTGTGGTACCTACATAAGTTGGGTGTTGGGGTACCTACATACTGTAAGTTGGGGTACTTACATAAGTTGGGAGTTGGGGTACTTATATAAGTTGGGAGTTGTGATACCTACATACTGTAAGTTGGGAGTTGGGGTACTTACATAAGTTGGGAGTTGTGATACCTACATACTGTAAGTTGGGAGTTGGGGTACTTACATAAGTTGGGAGTTGTGGTACCTACATAAGTTGGGAGTTGTGGTACCTACATACGTTGGGAGTTGGGGTACTTATATAAGTTGGGAGTTGGGGTACTTATATAAGTTGGGAGTTGGGGTACTTACATAAGTTGGGAGTTGGGGTACTTATATAAGTTGGGAGTTGTGGTACTTACATAAGTTGGGAGTTGTGGTACTTACATAAGGGGCGGCAGGGTAGCCTAGTGGTTAGAGCGTTGGACTAGTAACCGGAAGGTTGCGAGTTCAAACCCCCGAGTTGACAAGGTACAAATCTGTCGTTCTGCCCCTGAACAGGCTGTTAACCCACTGTTCCCAGGCCGTCATTGAAAATAAGAATGTGTTCTTAACTGACTTGCCTGGTTAAATAAAGGTAAAATAAAATAAAATAAAAAAGTTGGGAGTTGTGGTATCTACATAAGTTGGGAGTTGGGGTACTTACATAAGTTGGGAGATGTGGTATCTACATAAGTTGGGAGATGTGGTACTTACATAAGTTGGGAGTTGTGGTATCTACATAAGTTGGGAGATGTGGTACCTACATAAGTTGGGAGATGTGGTACCTACATAAGTTGGGAGATGTGGTACCTACATAAGTTGGGAGATGTGGTACCTACATAAGTTGGGAGATGTGGTACCTACATAAGTTGGGAGATGTGGTACCTACATAAGTTGGGAGATGTGGTACCTACATAAGTTGGGAGATGTGGTACCTAAATACGTTGGGAGATGTGGTACCTACATAAGTTGGGAGATGTGGTATCTACATAAGTTGGGAGATGTGGTACCTACATAAGTTGGGAGATGTGGTACCTACATAAGTTGGGAGATGTGGTACTTACATAAGTTGGGAGATGTGGTACTTACATAAGTTGGGAGTTGTGGTATCTACATAAGTTGGGAGTTGTGGTACCTACATACTGTAAGTTGGGAGTTGTGGTACCTACATAAGTTGGGAGATGTGGTACCTACATATGTTGGGAGATGTGGTACCTACATAAGTTGGGAGTTGTGGTACCTACATAAGTTGGGAGTTGTGGTACCTACATAAGTTGGGAGTTGTGGTACCTACATACTGTAAGTTGGGAGATGTGGTACCTACATAAGTTGGGAGTTGTGGTACCTACATAAGTTGGGAGTTGTGGTACCTACATACGTTGGGAGATGTGGTACCTCCATAAGTTGGGAGTTGTGGTACCTACATAAGTTGGGAGTTGTGGTACCTACATACTATAAGTTGGGAGTTGTGGTACCTACATAAGTTGGGTGTTGGGGTACCTACATACTGTAAGTTGTGAGATGTGGTACCTACATAAGTTGTGAGATGTGGTACCTACATAAGTTGGGAGTTGTGGTACCTACATAAGTTGGGAGTTGGGGTACTTATATAAGTTGGGAGTTGGGGTACTTATATAAGTTGGGAGTTGGGGTACTTACATAAGTTGGGAGTTGGGGTACTTACATAAGTTGGGAGATGTGATACCTACATACTGTAAGTTGGGAGTTGGGGTACTTACATAAGTTGGGAGTTGTGGTACCTACATAAGTTGGGAGTTGTGGTACCTACATACGTTGGGAGTTGGGGTACTTATATAAGTTGGGAGTTGGGGTACTTATATAAGTTGGGAGTTGGGGTACTTACATAAGTTGGGAGTTGTGGTACCTACATAAGTTGGGAGATGTGGTACCTACATAAGTTGGGAGTTGTGGTACCTACATACGTTGGGAGATGTGGTACCTACATAAGTTGGGAGTTGGGGTACCTACATAAGTTGGGAGTTGTGGTACCTACATACGTTGGGAGTTGGGGTACTTATATAAGTTGGGAGTTGGGGTACTTACATAAGTTGGGAGTTGGGGTACTTACATAAGTTGGGAGTTGGGGTACTTACATAAGTTGGGAGTTGTGATACCTACATACTGTAAGTTGGGAGTTGTGGTACCTACATAAGTTGGGAGTTGTGGTACCTACATACGTTGGGAGTTGGGGTACTTATATAAGTTGGGAGTTGGGGTACTTACATAAGTTGGGAGTTGGGGTACTTATATAAGTTGGGAGTTGTGATACCTACATACTGTAAGTTGGGAGTTGTGGTACTTACATAAGTTGGGAGTTGTGGTACTTACATAAGGGGCGGCAGGGTAGCCTAGTGGTTAGAGCGTTGGACTAGTAACCGGAAGGTTGCGAGTTCAAACCCCCGAGCTGACAAGGTACAAATCTGTCGTTCTGCCCCTGAACAGGCATAAGTTGGGAGATGTGGTACCTACATAAGTTGGGAGATGTGGCACCTACATAAGTTGGGAGATGTGGTACCTACATAAGTTGGGAGATGTTGTACCTACATACGTTGGGAGATGTTGTACCTACATACGTTGGGAGATGTGGTATCTACATACATTGGGAGATGTGGTACCTACATAAGTTGGGAGATGTGGTATCTACATAAGTTGGGAGATGTGGTACCTACATACGTTGGGAGATGTGGTACCTACATAAGTTGGAAGATGTGGTACTTACATAAGTTGGGATTTGTGGTACTTACATGGGTTGTGAGGTGTGGTAGGCTACTTACGTGGGTTGTAGACCAGTAGTTTAGCCCTCATGCCGGCCAGCTGGTGCTCTCCTACTGTACACTCCACCATCCAGGTCCCCACCGTGGCCGGCCTCATCTCCACTGTTCCAAACACACCTGGAAAGGGGGGCAGAGACCAAGGTGGGACAGGTGACATTCTTGATTGACTATTATTTTATTGTGTGTGTGTGTGTGTGTGTGTGTGTGTGGTAACTATGGTTGTGTGTGTGTGTGGTAACTGTGGTTGTGTGGTTGTGTGTGTTTCTTAGTGTGTGTGTGTGTGGTAACTGTGGTTGTGTGTGTGTGTGGTAACTGTGGTTGTGTGGTTGTGTGTGTTTCTTAGTGTGTGTGTTTACCAGGATAGAGGTTGTACACCCCCATGCGATGCTCCTGCTCCTTGTGAATGCTGAAGGGCAGACCGTGGAAGTGGGCGGTGTGATACTCCCCGTCGCCCCCGACGTTCAGCAGGTGCCACCTGACTTGCTGGTGCTGGGCTACAGTCAGACCAGGAAGTGTCTCTGCCACGTAGCCGTTTATGGCTAAGGCAACATGGAAAGATTTTCCAGATAAATTAATCTCAAACACAAACAATCGATCAGATATGAGTATGAACCTAAACAAACAGAGAAATTCACTAGAAATCAATTTTTATTAATTTATTATGAAACTATTATTGATATTAGGAGGGAGTCTGAATAACTCTACTGTACCTGCGAACTTGTTGCTGAGCTGAAACCAGGGGTCATCTTTCTGGGCCTGGCAGGGTGGGGTGCAGTACCGACGGATGTTCTCGTCCAGGTACCAGCTCTTGGTCTCGTCGAAGGTGTGGAAGAGGAGGGCGTACTCCTGTAGGTTGGGCTGTAGGTTCAGTTGGGGGTGGAGGGTGCCTGGTTTACAGATTACTAAGGGGCCAATCAGACCAGAGTGGAGGTCCTTCTCCTGTTGCAGGGGTGAGAACAGAACACAAAACCACACAGTCAAATACGCCAGAACAATACGTGCATGCAGGGAAAAGCATGTCAAAACACTGGTAAGCTATCTAAGGAAAATAAAAGACACTTATGAGGCCTAACTATGAGCTAGCTTTGTAATATACAGTAAGTGTTGACAGTGCCACCTGCCTTATTCTGTGTAGAATAGTAGGCCCCGGCCTTACAGTCAAACTCTGCAGCGGTGGGCCCCTGCTTCCTGGTGATCCTCCAGGTGTAGACCCTGACCTCTCCAGGCTGGACCGCCTCCCCAGGGACCCCCGCCACCCCAGCCCCGGAGGACTGACCATCACCCTGGCTCTTATCATACACCCCATGAAGGTGCAGGGAGTACGGCCTGGACGCCATGTTCTTGAAGGTCACCTGTCAAGATCAAGATCAGGATCAAGATCAAGATCAGGATCAAGATTAAAAACAGGATCAAGATTAAGATCAGGTGAATGTTTAACAGCAGAACACACAGAATCTGATAAGATGCCATGAAAATAATATAGCAGTGAATTCAGGGGGTAACACAACCGGGATTAAAACCAGGGTTCCTGCAACTGTCCAGAACCTTAGCCACTACACCAAGAACTCCGAAACACCTTGACCAGGTTAGTAGTAGTTAAAATATGAATTGATTTGAAACATCTTTGAATTAATAAGATGATCATTGATCTCCACTCACGGTAAGGAGGTCGTTGACCTCAGCTTTAATGATAGGGCCCATGAGTCCCAGATGTTCCTGCAGCTCTCCTCTGGTGACGGGGATCTGGAAGTCTCTATCACTGTAGGCCCTGAACACCACCTTCTTATATTCCGCCAGGAACTTCCTCATTCCCATACGCCTCTCTCTGGGGAGTGAACAGTTGAAAGTTGATTAGCTGATCAATACCCTGATAAAAGACAGCTTGCCGTTAATCAATACCCTGATAAAAGACAGCTTGACGTTGATCAATACCCTGATAAAAGACAGCTTGCCGTTGATCAATACCCTGATAAAAGACAGCTTGCCGTTGATCAATACCCTGATAAAAGAGCTTGCCGTTAATCAATACCCTGATAAAAGACAGCTTGCCGTTAATCAATACCCTGATAAAAGACAGCTTAACGTTGATCAATACCCTGATAAAAGACAGCTTGCCGTTGATCAATACCCTGATAAAAGAGCTTGCCGTTAATCAATACCCTGATAAAAGACAGCTTGCCATTAATCAATACCCTGATAAAAGACAGCTTGCCGTTAATCAATACCCTGATAAAAGACAGCTTGCCGTTAATCAATACCCTGATAAAAGACAGCTTGACGTTGATCAATACCCTGATAAAAGACAGCTTGCCGTTGATCAATACCCTGATAAAAGACAGCTTGCCGTTGATCAATACCCTGATAAAAGAGCTTGCCGTTAATCAATACCCTGATAAAAGACAGCTTGCCGTTAATCAATACCCTGATAAAAGACAGCTTAACGTTGATCAATACCCTGATAAAAGACAGCTTGCCGTTGATCAATACCCTGATAAAAGAGCTTGCCGTTAATCAATACCCTGATAAAAGACAGCTTGCCATTGATCAATACCCTGATAAAAGACAGCCGTTGAAACGTTGGTAAGTAAATGATTGCATTGGAGCTACTAGAGAGCAGCTTTTCCTTTACTTTTAAACTGAGCTGATCAATCAGAAACCGGATTTATTTAGAAATCTATCAAAAATGAATAGTCAAAGAGATGGGGCCAGACACAGATTAAGCCTAGTTCTGGACTAAAAAGCATATTCAATTGAGATTCTCCATTGAAGTGCTCCCCAAAGACTAAGCATAAGTGTCCAAGAAACCAGATACTTACAAAAGCCAAACACTACCTTGTTTTTATGAGCTGATGTGGTTTCCTGATCCCATAGTCCCATGTGATCTCCTGTGCAGCGATGTAGTAGCTGCGGTATTGTCCATCTGTGGCCCTCAGGTCCAGGTTGTCCTCTGTCCCTATGTAGGCTGTCCCAGTGTCTTCCTCACTATAGTCATCATACTCCAGAGACACTGCGTTCCTGGGAGCCGTCTCGTTGTCATTGGAGACATTGGAGAAGTTTAGATCCAACAAATCCAGTAGAGGTGTGTCCAGCTCTGTGTGAGTGTTGTTGCTTAGGGGATGCACATCCCCAGCTTTCTGCTCCTCTACCTTCAGCTGATCCAACACCTCCACCTTCTGCTCCTCCCTCTGCTGCTGCACCTTCAGCTGATCCAACACCTCCACCTTCTGCGCCTCCCTCTTCTGCTGCACCTTCAGCTGATCCGGGAGATCTTCCAAAGTTTTGTTCAGGGGGTCTAGATCCATCCATCCGTCTAACTCCAAGAGTAGAGGGTCCTTATCTGCATGATTGGTGGTTAGGGGATGTGAATCTCGATCCAGCTCCCCCTTTTGCCTCTCCCTCTGCTCCTGCACCTTTAAGAACCCCTCACCCTGCGCCTCCTGCTCCTCCTGCTGATCCAACACCTCCACCTTCTGCTCCTCTCTCTGCTCCTGCTCTAGTGCCTCCCCATACACCTGACCCTTCCACTCCTTCAGCACCTCCTCCTCACTATTCTCCACCAGCTTGTTGCGCTCTCCATTCTCTCCACCCTCCAACCCAGCCTGGCGTCTCTGTCTCCCGTTCCCCCCCTGCTCCCCACCCAGGTCCCCTCCCTCCTGGTTCTCTGAAGCCTTCCACTCCCCGTCCTTCTCCAGTTGCTCCAGAACATCTGTGGGGATCCCTCCCTGGGAAAGCAGGTTGGCCTCCTCATCAGCAGACGACACCGTCACATACCTGACCTCACAGATTGACCTCTGGTCCCCTGCCTTAAATGTGACATTGTTATCAGACCCGTGGTCCCCTGATTCTCCGATGGCGACTTCGTTATCTGTGTCATTTCCTGTTTGCGGTGTTGTTGTGTTCTGGTTTAAGCCAGGTTGCTTCCTGCAGACTCTGACAGGTACGGTCCTGTTCTGTGGCTGGGGGTGGAGGGATCTGGGTTTGAAGAAGTGGTCTACGTAGTCAGGCAGGACGTCCTCCAGGCCATACTCTACATCTTCATTGTCCACCAGCAGTTCAATGTTACAAGACAGGACGGAGTAGCGGGCGCTCATGCCACGGCTTTTCAGGCGGCTGTCGAACGCACTGATCTCCCACTCACCTGAGGATGAAAAAAACATCAGCTCACAACACTCCAGAAAACACCTCTCAGGGTCAGGTTTTAGTAGGATGCACCGTAGTGAAACCTGTGTTCTTAATGGACCTGTAGCACCTACCTGTTTAAAATATGTTCTTCCATTTGATGCCTACTGAATACAACTGCAGTAGGATCATTTGACCTTTGACCTTACCGATTAGCTGAGACTCCATGGTAACGGTCTCCCCGGACATTGGGAAGAGTGTGAGGACGGACTCGTACACGTTGTCCTTCATGAAGGGGTTTCCTGTGAAGTAGACAGACAAGAAGTCGCTCTGCGTCCCCACGTTGGACAGGTGCCAGAAGGTCACGTCATCCTTACACACCTGGACCCTCTGCTCATTGAACATAATCCCATTCACGTCTGTAAACAAAAATGAGATCAAGATAAAAAACATAGCACACAAAAAGGGTGACAGAGCAGACATGTGTCACCACTTTCATCAAGAACCAAGATAACCAGGCAGGAAAACCTTACTTACTGTAGATGACATTGGAGTTGTAGAAGTCAGGGTCTGTAGGGTTGACCATGGAGGGGTCTTTGCTGTACTTCTGAATGTTGTCATTGATGTACCAACTCTTGTTCTCATCAAACACAGCGAACATCAACTGCTTCACTTTATCTGGGCCCACCTGCAAGTTGGACATCTTAGGTTATGATAACCACAAGAACTCACACTGCTACAAACAACAACATCTAAGTTATCAGTGTATGACTTGATCAAGCTGCAGGAGAAATAATGCACTGATATGTCATATTGGGCCAGTTTCAGGGACACATCTCTATTCTTCAATGAAAGTTATTCTTATTCTTATTCCAAGACTAGACTTAATCTGTGTCTGAAAAGCCAACCCTATGTGTCATTATGGACATATTAAGTGTCGATTCTCACCAGCCGCCCCCTGGTGTCCATGGAGTCCTTCTTGCAGATGAGGAGGGGTCCTATGAGGCCAGTGGCCAGATCTCTCTCAGGGTTGATGGTACTCTGGTACAGACGGGTCAGACACTGGGGGTCTCCCTCCAGGGGCCCATCCTCTGCTGTTAGTTTCCACACATACCCATATGTCCCGTTGGGGGGTACAGCCAGGGAGCGTAGGTCCTTTTCACCCTCTACACACACACACATAGCCACCGGGGGGGACCACTGATGACTAATGACTTAGGAATGACTAAGAGACTAAGAGATTTTATTAGTCTAACAGAATGACTATTAGACTATTAGAATGACTATTAGACTATTAGAATGACTATTAGACTATGACTATAAAATGTTTTATGAGTTTCTCCAGACCTCAACATATTAACACACTGGATATGATGACTATTCCATAAAGGATTTAGTTATGATTCCAAACCTAAATGCATAGTCAGTAATATTATCTTGCTTCATCTTATCATATTGCCAGTTCTTACCGTTCTCTGTTTTCCTCAGTGGAGAAATCCTGGTGAGGCCGTTTGGATACATGTTGAAAGGACGACTTGCCAGGTTCTTGAACACTATCTGAAGAAACAAATAGAATGATCTTTACTTTCTTTACTTTCTATTCAGATACATATTTTTTGCTTGTTTGTTTTGTTGATTGTGGTACACACCTGGAAGTGTTCGTCCACCTGTCCTCTGAGCAGTGGTCCCAGCAGTCTTTTAACAGGTGATTTCCTCTTGGTGAAGGTCTGGTCAGTGTATTCTACATACACCACCTTCTTATATTCATGACCCAGCTGATGAGGCCCCCTGGGAAAGTATTCCGATAACAGTTGACTGGAACACAGAGACAGTAGAGGGAGGGTAGTATCAGTATTTTTAGGATCATGAACTCTCTCCCTTTCCTGTCCTAGTCTTTTTCTGGCTATACACACTCTCTCTGACCCTCTCCCTTTCTCGGTCCTCCCTCCCACCTGAACTCTTATTTTCCATTTCACTCCCAGTCTTCCTTTCTCTCACCCCCCCTCCCACTCTGTCACCCCTTTACCCTCTTTCCTACCTGTCACCCTGGCTGAGGTGGGGTTTCCTACCTGTCACCCTGGCTGAGGTGGGGTGACCGTACATGCATATCCCAAACAGAAGCCATGGATTACAACATCTGCACTGAGCTAAAGGCAGAGCTGCCGCTTTCAAGGAGCAGGACACTAATATAAGAAAACCAGTCAGAAGAACCATCAAACAGGCAAAGCGTCAATACAGGAGTAAGATTGAATCTTACTACACCGGCTCTGACGCTCGTCAGATGTGGCAAGGCTTGAAAACTATTATGGACCACAAAGGGAAATCAAGTCGATAGCTGTCCAGTGACGCGAGCCTACCAGACGGGCTAAATGCGTTTTATGCTCGCTTCAAGGCAAGAAACTCTGAAGCAAGCATGAGAGCACCAGCTATTCCAGACGACTGTGTGATTACGCTCTCCGTAGCCGATGTGAGCAGGACTTTTAAACAGGTGAACCTTTACAAAGCCGCGGGGCCAGACGGATTACCAGGACGTGTACTCAGAGCATGTGCGGTGTCTCCACTGACATTTTTAACCTCTCCCTGACCCAGTCTGTAATACCTACATGTTTTAAACAGACCAGCATGTGCCCAAGAAAGCGAAGGCAACCTGCCTAAATGATTACCGCCCCGTAGCACTCACGCCGGTAGCCATGAAGTGCTTTGAAAGGCTGGTCATGGCTCACAACAACACCATCATGCTGGAAACCCTAAACCCACTCCCATTTGCATACCGCCCCAACAGATCCACAGATGGCACAATCTCAATCGCATTCCACACTGCTTTTTACCACCTGGATAAAAGGAACACCTATGTGAGAATGCCCTCCTGTACTCCCTGTTCACACACAACTTCGTGGCCGAGCACGCCTCCAACATCACCATTAAGTTTACTGACGACACAACAGTGGTAGGCCTGATCACTGACAACGATGAGACAGCCTATAGGGAGAAGGTCAGAGACCTGGCAGTGTGGTGCCAGGACAACAACCTCTTCCTCAATGTGAGCAAGGCAAAGGAGTTGATCGTGGACTATAGGAAAAGGAGGGCTGAACAGGGCCCCATTGACAGGGCTGAAGTGGAGCAGGTCGAGAGTTTCAAGTTCCTTGGTGTCCACATCACCAACGAAGTACCATGGTCCAAACACTTGTGATGAGGGCACGACAACACCTTTTCCCCCTCAGGAGACTGAAAAGATTTGGCATGGCTCCCCAGATCCTGAAAAAGTGAAAAAGTTCTAAAGCTGCACCATCGAGAGCATCCTGACCGGTTGCATCACCACCTGGTACAACTGCTCGGTATCTGACCGTAAGGCGCTACAGAGGGTAGTGCGTACGGCCCAGTACATCACTGGAGCCAAGCTTCCTGACATCCAGGACCCATATTACTAGGCAGTGTCAGAGACATACCCAAACAATTGTCAAAGACTCCAGTCGCCCAAGTCATAGACTGTTCTTTCTGCTACCGCAGGGCAAGCAGTACCAGAGCGCCAACAGCTTCTACCCCCAATTTTATAATTTTTTTTTACTTAAGTTTTTCTTAACTCTATTTCTTGAACTGCATTGTTTGTTAAGGGCTTGTATGGAAGCATTTCACGGTAAGTTCTACACCTGTTGTATTCGGCGCATGTAACAAATACAATTTTATTTGTACCTGTCTCCCTCACCGAGGTGGGGTATTGTACCTGACTCCTTAACTGAGGTGGGGTATTGTACCTGTCTCCCTCACTGAGGTGGAGTTTTGTACCTGTCTCTCTCACTGAGGTGGCGTTTCGTACCTGACTCCTTAACTGAGGTGGGGTATTGTACCTGTCTCCCTCACTGAGGTGGAGTTTTGTACCTGTTTCCTTAACTGAGGTGGGATTTCGTACCTGTCTCCTTAACTAAGGTGGCGTTTTGTACCTGTTTCCTTAACTGAGGTGGAGTTTTGTACCTGTTTCCTTAACTGAGGTGGGATTTCATACCGGTCTCCTTAACTAAGGTGGCGTTTTGTACCTGTTTCCTTAACTGAGGTGGGGTTTTGTACCTGTCTCCTTAACTGAGGTGGGGTTTTGTACCTGTTTCCTTAACTGAGGTGGGATTTCGTACCTTGCTCCTTAGCTAAGGTGGGGTTTTGTACCTGTCTCCTTAACTGAGGTGGGATTTCGTACCTTGCTCCTTAACTAAGGTGGGATTTCGTACCTGTCTCCTTAACTGAGGTGGGGTTTCGTACCTGTCTCCTTAACTGAGGTGGGGTTTCGTACCTTTCTCCTTAACTGAGTTGGGGTTTTGTACTTGTCTCCTTAAAGTGGGGTTTCGTACCTGTCTCCCTGGCTGAGGTGGGGTGCGTAATCCCAACTGATCTCCTCAGCAGCAATGTAATGGACCCAGACTTTGTTCTTCCCCCCTCGAGAGCGCCCCACAGCCCGACTTTTCACAGGCTTAAACACAAATAACTCAAACATGTCATCTCCATATTCATAGTCCTCCTCATTCTCAGACTGCTGGACCCGACGCACATCAGGACCGGGCACCGTCACAGGCTCTGGGCAGTCCTCCACCTCAAAGACTGCACTCATGCCCACTGGAACAAAGATATAAAAATACATCTTATAGCACCTCGTAAGACACCTTATAGATGCCTTATGAACACCTTAGAGCACATTGTCAACAACATAATTATTCATGCAACTCGGGCTCAAATGTACAAGTCTCACTCTGGTACCTCACACAGGAGTGTCAAATCAAACTGGGAACTTTCAAATTCATCAAAACTTTATTTCACAACTTTGCGAGAACATACTCTTACCGTGGCTGTTTGCTTGGATCTGACAGCTGATGAGGAACTTCCCCTGAGTGCTGGGCTTCAGCTCCGCTGTGGTGAAGGTCATTGGAGTCATCTCCACAGTAATCTTACGGTGGGCCATCACCTGGAATGACAAGGGTAGATTTAGGCTCAGACTGAAATGCTGCTGAACTGGTTACACATTCTTACAAAGGACTTATAACAACTTCATTGTCAAAACATTCTGAAAAGGAAAATCTTGGTTGACCATTAGTAATGATTTGTTGACAGCTTTAAGTAAACCCTGATTTAAACTTGAATTATCTGCTGTACCTGCAAAGTGTGATCCTGGAACTGTATAGAGTGGATCTCTGGAGACGTTTCCATTCCAATGAGATGCCAGAACACATGATCTCGTCCCTGGCACATCGTCAGACCTACACACATACCAAACATAGTTGACAGCAGGACTGAACTGTTGACTCTATACAGTAACATGTTAAACTAGCTCCTGACCTGGTAAAGTTGAGTTGACGTATCCATTGATAGTGTGGTACTGTTTTCTTGCACTGGCCTTCTTAAATCTTTCCCGGAAACTCCCCACCTCGCCGTACCAGCTCTTACTCTCATCAAAAACAGCAAAGAGCAGAATAAACTCTCTGCTTTTCCGAACTCCATTATCTGTAAATGCAGCTGTGAGAACCCAAGGGAAGCAGAGAATACAGATAACACATTAGTTGATAACTCTGAATATCACAGGGTACATTTGGTGAATTGACGCATTTGGTGAAATTACTCATTTGTTCAAATGACTTATTTGGTCAGATGACTCATTTGTTTAATAGTTAGGCCATGTGGTAGTCTGGGTATTAAGCTTCATAATGTGCAGTAAACTATTGACAATCCCTACTTAGTACGGCGCTTATATGATTCAGACCTCCTTCTGTTCACATAGTTTTTCCATTAGGTAGGATAGGATCACTGTATGACTGAGAGCAGAGCACATAATAAGTCCCAGTCAGCTAAGAGTCCAGCAGCCACATTCATTTCCTCTTTTACCAGGCAGATATGTGTCACAGTGGGTCTGACTGTACTGTAAGGGGAGTGTGATACGTAGAGAGAAAGTTGTGGAAGGTGTGTGGGATCAACATATCAGGAATAAAGTTGTGGTGTATCTGACCGTAAGGTATGTGGGAGTAACATATCAGGAATAAAGTTGTGATGTATCTGGCCGTAAGGTGTGTGGGATCAACATATCAGGAATAAAGTTGTGATGTATCTGGACGTAAGGTATGTGGGATCAACATAGCAGGAATAAAGTTGTGTCTCTAACTTGATTTGCAGATGAGCAGAGCCCCGATGAGCCCAGAGTTGAAGTCTTGTACAGTGTCCACCTGGGAGGAGTAGGAGTAGGTGAGGCATTCTGGGTCTCCCACGGTCGGACCGTCATTAGGGTTGATGTCCCAGACGTACTTGTAGTATCCTCCTGGAGCAACCGCATCATCCTCTTTCTCCTGGCTAGACGTGGCGTCATCGTATCCGGCCCCTAGAGAGAAAGAGATATACTGCTAGGAATATACGTGTGTACACACAGAGACTGACATAGCAGATACATGCTTGCGGGAACACACTAATTTGATACATTTGGCGCCGGAGAGGATGGCTGCTGTTTTATTGGCTCTTAACCAACGGTGCTGTTTTGTTTGTTTTTTCGCATTGTTTGTAACTTATTTTGTACATAATGTTGCTGTTACCTTCTCTTATGACCGAAAAGAGCTTCTGGACATCCTAACAGCGATTACTCACCTCAAATTGAACAAATTATTTTTCAAGGAGCGGGACTCTAACCTGGAAGCTTATAAGAAATCCTGCTATTCCCTCCGACGAACCATCAAACAGGCAAAGCGTCAATACAGGAATAAGATTGAATCGTACGACACTGGCTCCAACGCTCGTCAGATGTGGCAGGGCTTGCAAACTATTACAGACTACAAAGGGAAGCACAGCCGAGAGCTGCCCAGTGACACAAGCCTACGAGACAAGCTCAATAACTTCTATGCTTGCTTCCAGGCAAGTAACACTAAAACATGCATGAGAGCATCAGCTGTTCCGGGCAACTGTGTAATCACGCTCTCCTCAGCCGATGTGAGTAAGACCTTTAAACAGATCAACATTCACAAGGCCGCAGGGCCAGACGGATTACCAGGACGTGTACTCCAAGCATGCGCTGACCAACTGGAGTGTCTTCACTGACATTTTCAACCTGTTTTTGACCGAGTCTGTAATACCAACATGTTTTAAGCAGATCACCATTGTCCCTGTGCCCAAGATCACTAAGGTAACATGCCTAAATGACTACCGACCGGTGGCACTCACATCTGTAGCCATGAAGTGCTTTGAAAGGCTGGTCATGGCTCACATCAACACCATTATCCCAGAAACCTAGACCCACTCCAATTTGCATACCGCCCCAAGAGATCTACAGATGATGCAATCTCTATTGCACTCCACACTGCCCTTCCCACCTGGACAAAAGGAGCACCTATGTGAGAATACTATTCATTGACTACAGCTCAGTGTACAACACCATAGTGTCCTCAAAGATCATCAATAAGCTAAGGACCGTGGGACTAAACCCCTCCCTCTGCAACTGGATCCTGGACTTCCTGACGTGCCGCCCCAAGGTGGTGAGGGTAAGTAACAACACATCCTCCACACTGATCCTCAACACAGGAGACCCTCAGGGGTGCGTGCTCATCCCCTCCTGTACTCCCTGTTCACTCATGACTGCACGGCCAGGCACGACTCCAACACTATTATTAAGTTTGCCGATGACACAACAGTGGTAGGCCTGATCACTGACAACGACGAGACAGCCTATAGGGAGGAGGTAAAAGACCTGGCCGTGTGGTACAAGGACAACAACCTCTTCCTCAAAGTGATCAAGACAAGGAGATGATTGTGGACTACAGGAAAAGGAGGACCGAGCACGCCCCCATTCTCATCTACGGGCTGTAGTGGAGCAGGTTGAGAGCTTCAAGTTCCTAGACGTCCACTTCACCAACAAACTAACATGGTCCAAACACACCAAGACAAGCGTCAAAAGGGCACGACAAAACCTATTCCCCTTCAGGTGACTGAAAAAATGTGTCTGGTTCCATCACTGCCTGGTATGGCAACTGCTCGGCCTCCGACCGCAAGACAATACAGAGGGTAGAGCGTACGGCCCAGTACATCACTGGGGCCAAGCCTCCTGCCATCCAGGACCTCTATACAAGACGGTGTCAGAGGAAGGCCCTAAAAATTGTTAAATACTCCAGCCACCCTAGTCATAGACTGTTCTCTCTGCTACCTCACGGCAGGCGGTGCCGGAGTACCAAGTCTTGGTCCAAGAGGCTTTTAAACAGCTTCTACCCCCAAGCCATAAGACTCCTGAACATCTAATCAAATGGCTATCCAGACTATTTGCATTGCCTCCCCCCCTTCTATGCTGCTGCTACTCTCTGTTATTATCTATGCATAGTCACTTTAATAACTCTACCTACATGTACATATTACCTCAATTACCTCGACACCGGTACCCCCGCACATTGATTCTGTCACAGTACCCCCTGTATAGAGCCCCGCTATTGTTATTTACCGCTGCTCTTTAATTATTTGTTACTTTTCTTCCTTACTTTAGAAAAAAAATCATCTTAAAACTGCGTTGTTGGTTAAGGGCTTGTAAGTAAGCCTGTTGTAGTCGGAGCGTGTGGCAAATAACATTTGATGTGATTTGATACACACACACACACACACACTTAATTCAAGTGTACAACAGTGGGGAAGCTCTTTATTGGGTTCAGTATACTTTATAATACTAGTTCTAGGATGTGACAGTGGCTTACAATTTACGGTAAATTAGTAGATAAACACACAGATTTAGTATTTATGGTAAAGTTAGTAGATAGATACGCAGATTTAGTATTTACTGTAAGTTAGTAGGTAGACATAAAGACATTACCCTCAGACTGTTTCCAGTAGTAAGCTAGTAGGTAGACATAAAGACATTACCCTCAGACTGTTTCCAGTAGTAAACTAGTAGGTAGACATAAAGACATTACCCTCAGACTGTTTCCAGTAGTAAGTTAGTAGGTAGACATAAAGACATTACCCTCAGACTGTTTCTAGTAGTAAGCTAGTAGGTAGGCATAAAGACATTACCCTCAGACTGTTTCCAGTAGTAAGTTAGTAGGTAGACACTGTTTCCAGTAGTAAGTTAGTAGGTAGCCATAAAGACATTACCCTCAGACTGTTTCCAGTAGTAAACTAGTAGGTAGACATAAAGACATTACCCTCAGACTGTTTCCAGTAGTAAGTTAGTAGGTAGACATAAAGACATTACCCTCAGACTGTTTCTAGTAGTAAGCTAGTAGGTAGGCATAAAGACATTACCCTCAGACTGTTTCCAGTAGTAAGTTAGTAGGTAGACACTGTTTCCAGTAGTAAGTTAGTAGGTAGCCATAAAGACATTACCCTCAGACTGTTTCCAGTAGTAAGTTAGTAGGTAGACATAAAGACATTACCCTCAGACTGTTTCCAGTAGTAAGCTAGTAGGTAGGCATAAAGACATTACCCTCAGACTGTTTCCAGTAGAAAGTTAGTAGGTAGACACTGTTTCCAGTAGTAAGTTAGTAGGCAGACATAAAGACATTACCCTCAGACTGTTTTCAGTAGTAAGCAGTAGGTAGACATAAAGACATTACCCTCTGACTGTTTCCAGTAGTAAACCAGTAGGTAGGCATAAAGACATTACCCTCAGACTGTTTCCAGTAGTAAGCTAGTAGGTAGACATAAAGACATTACCCTCAGACTGTTTCCAGTAGTAAGCTAGTAGGTAGACATAAATACATTACCCTCAGACTGTTTCCAGTAGTAAGTTAGTAGGTAGACATAAAGACATTACCCTCAGACTGTTTCCAGTAGTAAGTTAGTAGGTAGACATAAAGACATTACCCTCAGACTGTTTTCAGTAGTAAGCAGTAGGTAGACATAAAGACATTACCCTCTGACTGTTTCCAGTAGTAAACCAGTAGGTAGGCATAAAGACATTACCCTCAGACTGTTTCCAGTAGTAAGTTAGTAGGTAGACACTGTTTCCAGTAGTAAGTTAGTAGGTAGACATAAAGACATTACCCTCTGACTGTTTCCAGTAGTAAGCTAGTAGGTAGGCATAAAGACATTACCCTCAGACTGTTTCCAGTAGTAAGCTAGTAGGTAGGCATAAAGGCATTACCCTCAGACTGTTTCCAGTAGTAAGTTAGTAGGTAGACATAAAGACATTACCCTCAGACTGTTTCCAGTAGTAAGTTAGTAGGTAGACATAAAGACATTACCCTCAGACTGTTTCCAGTAGTAAGTTAGTAGGTAGACATAAAGACATTACCCTCTGACTGTTTCCAGTAGTAAGCTAGTAGGTAGACATAAAGACATTACCCTCAGACTGTTTCCAGTAGTAAGTTAGTAGGTAGACATAAAGACATTACCCTCTGACTGTTTCCAGTAGTAAGCTAGTAGGTAGACATAAAGACATTACCCTCAGACTGTTTCCAGTAGCTGACCCCCACAGGGCTGATACTGTAGGGCTGGGACGCCAGGTTCTTAAAGTGCACCACTACCCTGTCACTGGCCTGGGCATGGATCACCGGACCCTGGATACCTGCAACACAAAGCACTCTGTTTCTCTCTGTGTGTGTACGTGTGTGTGTGTGTGTGTGGTCAGCGGTGGAAAAATAACTCACTTGCAATACTTGAGTAAAAGTAAAGAAACCTTCATTGAAAATGACTCAAGTAAAAGTTTAATATTACTTGAGTAAAAGTCTAAAAGTGTTTGGTTTTAAATATAAGGATCAAAAGTAAATGGAATTGCTAAAATATACTTAAGTATCAAAAGTAAAAGTATAAACCATTTCAAATTCCTTTTATTAAGTAAACCAGACGGCACCATTTAATTGTTGTTATTTTTATTGACGGATAGCAAGGGGCACACTCCCACACTCAGACATAATTTACAACAAAGCATTTGTGTTTCGTGAGTCCTCCAGATCAGAGGCAGTAGGGATGACCAGGGATGTTCTCTTGATAAGTGTGTGAATTTGACCATTTTCCCAACAAAATGTAACGAATACTTTTTGCTGTCAGGGAAAATGTATGGAGTAAAAAGTACATGATTCCTTTAAGAATGTAGTGAAGTAAACATAAAAGTTGGCAAAAATATAAATAGTAAAGTACAGATACTCCTATAAACTACTTAAGTAGCACTTTAAAGGAGTTTTACTTAAGTACTTTACACCACTGTGTGTGGTAGCATATATTTTATTTCAAAGATATACCTAATTAAAGTAATTCATAATTAATACATAAAATGAGTACACATACCTGCCCATGTTGATGTAGGTTTGGGGACTGAATATGTGGAATCAGTGTATTCTCTATAAACAGCTTTTATGTATTTCTGAGGGGGATCCTTGGTCCTCCTCCTAGAAGTTCATAATCAACATGGATATTTACATTTAAAAAAAGAATGTATAATGCAATGATTTAAACATGAAAACAAATCAAATGTCCTACAAGGTTATATACATCTTCAACTTTTAATTGAATAGAATAGTCTACTACAATATTGACGTTTAACCCGACAGACTTAAAAAACCTAGTCTTCGAAGCAAAAAAAACAAATAAGGGATAGATATTAGGTAATGACTTGATAGAACTTCACCTTTGTTCCGACGAGTCAGCGCTGCCCCAGTAAAGATAGTCCCAACCAATCTCAACCGCGGCGATGTAGAACTCTCTCGTGGCATGTCGGCCTAGGGCAGGTACGGCCACCGTCTCCTCCACCCCGCCGAGGACCCAGAGGAGTGATATCAACAGCGTTCTCATCGCAAAGCACGAGCACCTGTCCGACTGCACGTAAATTCACTGACCGTAGAGAAATCGGATAGCCTGACCGGACGGTAGCAGGCAGCTTACTACCGTTATTTCCCGTTAGGGAGGGTATTTAAAGGGAACGTTCAAAACTAGAGATAGTCACAGGGGGGAGAGAGAGAAAGACAGTGTGTATGAATGTGAGAGACAGGGGGAGTGAGTGTGTGTATGTGTAGAGCTTGTAGTGAGTTGGAAATAGTGAAGTTAGACGTGCCCGTTTCAGTGCTGCTCACAGTAAAATATGGGAAAAATGATGATGGCCACTCTGCCTCCCTGTGGTCAATATTGTCTACTGCCGAATTTGATAATCTTTTGTTAGCTATTTCTCATTGGTTGAACTCAAACACACATAACAACATGCTTCAGACAAGACGAGCGGTATGGTGTTTAGAACAAAAATGGTGCCTGTGAAACTCAAGTCAGACAAAAGATCACAAAATCATGATACCTGGTTGATTTTCTTTAAAAAGATATGCAAGCAAACAAACGATAAAACATTGTAATGACAGGGTAGTTTAAGTCCAGCCCTAACACTATCAAGGAACATGTTCATATATTAAAACGACAAAATAATTAACAAACGTATTAAAAACAGTAGCAAGGATGAAAAGCAAACAGTAATAGGCTTCTCAGCTTCTCTCACACAAGCCAGGGTCTCTGATTGACAAGTAATAACACATGATATTAAATGAAGCTGACTGCTGGTTACTTATGTGGATCCTTTACATATGGTGAAGGTAAAACATACAGCATAGCAAGCTGATCTGAGTACAGTATTACAACATCTCACACTCAACGAGTACAGTACAACGCATCTGAACTTAGGCAGGGTCAATTGGGGAGGAAGTATTTACAATGTGATAGTCAGCCATCTATTAAGATGGGTCAGCCATTACAATGTGAGTCAGTGTGTGGATAATGTGTTGTGGACATAGGGGTTCCAGGTTGGTATGGAAAAATAAACGATATGTTACCTACAGTAGAGTGGTGAGCATAAGTACTAGTGGTGAGAGTGAGTTCTAGAGTGCTGAGAGCGGGTTCTAGAGCACTGAGAGTGGGTTCTAGAGTGGAGACAGTGAGTTGGCGTCTATGATCTGCTGCAGGATGCTGTCTACGTCTGGCGTATCCAGGCTGATGCCCTGCAGGTCCAGGTGGGGCAGGATGGCTGACAGCAGAGCCACCACGTTCCCTCGGATTTTGTGGAGGTTCTCCTGCACAATGCTGGGAAATACAGAGAGCAAAAAGTTATAGAGAGAATGCAAATCTAAAGAACCGATGGATTATAGGGTGTGTTTCTGTCTCTGCATGGGTAAACATACCGGGAGCTCTGGTCCCTGGTCACTGGGCTGTCAGTCTGTCTTAGCCTGCTCTGGGGGTCAGCCTTCTCCCTCCTCAGCCTGCCCAGCTCAGGCTGCTCTCTCTGGGGCTGGACGCCCTCCACAACCAGCCCTGGTATGCCAGGGGAAGCTGAGCTCTCACACTGTAGTGAGAAAAGAGGTAATGGGATACATGTCTCTATAAAAGTTTAAATTCAGAAGAATTGACAGCTAGAATACCAGTTTGAACTAATAAGAAAGCTTGGAACTAACCATTTTATAATGTTCTTCATGTATCCTAATGGGGATAGTAGGTATTTTGATTTCACTAATCTTGAAAAACATTCAGACCTTTACTAAATTCATAGTTAACCCTACTGACCTCCTTTGGGTCCTGTTTGGTTACCATGGCCACCGTTGTCTCCGCCCCCGTCCCACCAGATGCCTTATCCCCAGAGGCAGCCTCTGTCATCACCACAGTGTCCTGCGTTGCTGGGGGTGCGTTGGAACCCAGTATCCTCCTCAGCCTCTGAGCCTCCTTCTCCAGTCCAGCCAGTCTCTGGACCAGGGCTCCCCTTTCTGAACCAGCTCCCTCCAGGGTCAGAGCCCGGGGCCAGGGGCCCTCCGGACGACTCAGGGGGGACACCACCACCGTCTGGGCTGAAGTGAGGGAGGGAGGCCAGGCAAGGCTGGAGCTGGGCTGGGAAAGGCCTCCTCTGGTGGCCCCGAGTGGTGCCTTTTCCCCCTTGGTCTTCTCTGTCTGCCCAGTCAGTGTCTGTGGTTCGTTGCCGTCTTTCCCAGGTTGTTGCACATCTTGGATCTCGTCAGCGAATGGGTGTGGACCCGCCCATGGTTGTGGTCTCTTTTCCATGTCCCTGGGCGGCCATATTGACTTCCGCTTGTTTCTGCTGAGACAGAGAGAGACTGAGTGTGTGTTTGTGTGTGTATCTATCTATATGTGCATTTGTGTGTGTGTAAGAGTGTGTGTGTTCGAGTAAGCGTGAGTGTATATGTACATGTAACTGCCAAAATAAAGGAAACAATTGAGTAAATGAGGGATACAAAATATATTGTAAGCAGATACACAGGTGTGGTTCCTGAGTTAATTAAGCAATAGCATCATGCGTAGGGTGTATAAAAATGCCCAGTTGCCCATACTTTTGGCTATCATGGCTAGAAGAGATCGCAGTGACTTTGAAAGAGGGGTCTCAAAGGAGCATAGAGAGTTTAAAGGGTGTGTGTGTGTGTGTGTGTCTCAGTCACCAGATCTAAACCCACATTCTGGAAGATTCTGGAGCAGTGCCAGAAACAGTGTTTTCCAACACCAACAAAATACCAAATAATGGTAATTTCTCATAGAACAATGGTGTTGCATCCCTCCACTAGAGTTCCAGACACTTGTAGAATCTATGCCAAGGTGCATTGAAGCTGTTCTGGCTCGTGGAGGTCCAACGCCCTATTAAGACATATGGTGGTGTTTCCTTTATTTTGGCAGTTACCTGTATGAGCGTTTGCATGCGCGTGTGGGTGCGCATGTCTCTGACCCAGACTTGGACTGTGCCATGTTGTCCTCGTCATCCTCTAAAGTGGCCACCAGTGGAGCCACTGGCTTATTCTGCTCGCTGTTCTCAGTCTCCTCTGTGAGCAGATGGAGGGGGGCATCAGGGGGTAGAGGGCGGAGGAGGACCGGTTCAGTCAGAGGCAGGGGGGCATCAGGGGGTAGGGGGCGGAGGAGGACCGGTTCAGTCAGAGGCAGGGGGGCATCACGGGGCAGAGGGCGGAGGAGGACCGGCTCAGACAGAGGGAGGGGGGCATCACGGGGCAGAGGGCGGAGGAGGACCGGCTCAGACAGGCCTTGGGGGAGTACATGGTGCTTCCGCGGACGGCCTCGTTTTCTGACCAGGCCTTGGTCCCTTTTTAGACACAGAATGGAAACAGCAGTGAATGGAACAACCGAGATACATGGCTCAGTACAGTATAGATAAGGATAGTAGAGTAGGCCTAAAGTATAAATATGAAGAAAATATTCAACTGAAGGAGGAAGTCAGGTTTGTTCTGACACTGTGGTTTTTACTGAGAATAACAACGTAAAACTCACAGGCGGCAAACCACAAACTGACACATGCACACAGAGAGTGCAAATACATGGCATTGCATATACACACACACACCCACACATGCGTAGCCACTAGCCACACACACAGCCATGCACACACACATCAAACAAAGTGCCAGTACAGATATTAATTGGCTGTGCATCTGGCGTACATGAAGAGCAGAGTAGGGTGGAGGTGAGAGTAGGGTGGAGGAGAGAGGGAGTGAGAGTACAGTGGAGGAGAGAGTAGGGTGGAGGTGAGAGTAGGGTGGAGGAGAGAGGGAGTGAGAGTAGAGTGGAGGAGAGGAGAGAGTAGGGTGGAGGAGAGAGGGAGTGAGAGTACAGTGGAGGAGAGAGTAGGGTGGAGGAGAGAGTAGGGTGGAGGTGAGAGTAGGGTGGAGGAGAGAGGGAGTGAGAGTAGAGTGGAGGAGAGAGTAGGGTGGAGGAGAGAGGGAGTGAGAGTACAGTGGAGGAGAGAGTAGGGTGGAGGAGAGAGTAGGGTGGAGGTGAGAGTAGGGTGGAGGAGAGAGGGAGTGAGAGTACAGTGGAGGAGAGAGTAGGGTGGAGGAGAGAGTAGGGTGGAGGTGAGAGTAGGGTGGAGGAGGGAGTAAGGTAGAGGTGAGAGTAGGGTGGAGGAGAGAGTAGGGTGGAGGAGAGAGTAGGGTGTAGGAGAGAGGGAGTGAGAGTAGAGTGGAGGAGAGAGTAGGGTGGAGGAGAGAGGGAGTGAGAGTAGAGTGGAGGAGAGAGTAGGGTGGAGGAGAGAGTAGGGTGGAGGTGAGAGTAGGGTGGAGGAGGGAGTAAGGTAGAGGTGAGAGTAGGGTGGAGGAGAGAGTAGGGTGGAGGAGAGAGTAGGGTATAGGAGAGAGGGAGTGAGAGTAGAGTGGAGGAGAGAGTAGGGTGGAGGAGAGAGGGAGTGAGAGTAGAGTGGAGGAGAGAGTAGGGTGGAGGAGAGAGTAGGGTGGAGGTGAGAGTAGGGTGGAGGTGAGAGTAGGGTGGAGGTGAAAGTAGGGTGGAGGAGGGAGTAAGGTAGAGGTGAGAGTAGGGTGGAGGAGAGAGTAGGGTGGAGGAGAGAGTAGGGTGTAGGAGAGAGGGAGTGAGAGTAGAGTGGAGGAGAGAGTAGGGTGGAGGAGAGAGGGAGTGAGAGTAGAGTGGAGGAGAGAGTAGGGTGGAGGAGAGAGTAGGGTGGAGGTGAGAGTAGGGTGGAGGAGAGAGTAGGGTGGAGGAGAGAGTAGGGTGGAGGTGAGAGTAGGGTGGAGGAGAGAGTAGGGTGGAGGTGAGAGTAGGTGGAGGAGAGAGTAGGGAGGAGAGAGTAGGTGGAGGAGAGGGGGAGTAAGAGTAGGGTGGAAAAGAGAGGGAGTGAGAGTAGGGTGGAGGAGTGAGGGAGTGAGAGTAGGGTGGAGGAGAGTAGGGTAGAGGAGAGAATAGGGTGGAGGAAAGGGGGTGAGAGTGGGGTGGAGGTGAGAGTAGGGTGGAGGTGAGAGTAGGGTGGAGGTGAGAGTAGGGTGGAGGAGAGAGTAGGGTGAAGGAGAGAGGGAGTGAGAGTAGGGAGGAGGAGAGAGTAGGTAGAGGAGAGAGGGAGTGAGAGTAGGGTGGAGGAGAGAGGGAGTGAGAGTAGGGAGGAGGAGAGAGTAGGTAGAGGAGAGAGGGAGTGAGAGTAGGGTGGAGGAGAGAGGGAGTGAGAGTAGGGTGGAGGAGAGAATAGGGTGGAGGAAAGGGGGTGAGAGTGGGGTGGAGGAGAGAGTGGGGTGGAGGTGAGAGTGGGGTGGAGGTGAGAGTAGGGTGGAGGAGAGAGTAGGGTGGAGGTGAGAGTAGGGTGGAGGTGAGAGTAGGATGGAGGAGAGAGTAGGGTGGAGGAGAAGGGAGTAAGAGTAGGGTGGAGGAGAGAGGGAGTAAGAGTAGGGTGGAGGAGAGGGGGAGTGAGAGTAGTGTGGAGGAGAGAGGGAGTGAGAGTGGGGTGGAGGTGAGAGTAGGGTGGAGGAGAGAGGGAGTAAGAGTGGGATGGAGGTGAGAGTAGGGTGGAGGAGAGAGGGAGTAAGAGTAGGGTGGAGGAGAGAGGGAGTGAGAGTAGGGTGGAGGAGAGAGTAGGGGTGGGTGGTGGTATATTCACTTCTTGTAGGTCTTCTTCTGGTAGCTTGGCGTTAACTCTTCTTCACTCTCCTCTGCTTCCTCTGGCAAAGAGCAGCTCCTGAAATACACACCACAGGTCAGATGAGGAACTCCTGAAATACACACCACAGGTCAGATGAGGAACTCCTGAAATACACACCACAGGTCAGATGAGAAAGTCCTGAAATACACACCCCAGGTCAGATGATTAAGTACAGTTGATGAGAACAAAGACAACCTAACATGCAAATACACTCCTGAAAGCTTGAATGCATGCACACTTGCTATCTCTCTCTCTCTCTCTCTGGGCTCTATTTTTGTCTGGCGTTAAGGCGGCGCTAAGGCGTCATGTAAAAACCAGCGCACTGACATTTTCCAGCCCTAACGCCAGGTTAGGTTTGTTAAAATAGAGCCCTCTCTCTCTGTCTCTCTCTGGTACCTGAGCATGGTGTTGGGGTTCTGGCTGCAGCTCCAGTGTTCAGGGGTGGAGCTGTAGTGGCCTTCTGGGACACGCCTCCACCTCAGACAGTCCTCACACTGCAGCCACACTGGACTCCTACACACATGTACAAACACACACTGGTTCATCCTTGGGAGCAACATACACACACACCAGGCATATTTTGTTGTGGGCACACAAGTTAAACAAAACACACTTTTCATTTCCTGTTTCTTAACCACAAGCCATCCATGTTAGCCCTGTACTTGCACTGTGATGTCACGGTAAAATTTAACAGTCTGTAGCAACAATCATCCAAAATAAATCAAACTAAACAAACATAAAAACTCACTCCTCCTCTTCCTCCTCCTCCTCATCTTCCTCTTCATTCTTCTTCTCCGCTGCCAGAAACTCTCGTTCTCTCGCCTTTTTCTCCATCATCTCATTCCAGTAGTCGTTGAGCTTCAGCCCCAGGGACGACAGGGTCAGCCTGTTTCAAACCACACAAATACAGAGAGGATGTTCACATCCTGAACTATAAATAGCATGTCAATCTGCTCATCTGGTTCATGATAATACTGATTCATTTGTGTGTGTGTTGTACCTGTACTCTTTGGTGTATTCAAAGTCTTGCTTGTTGTGAGCCGGCTTCAGGAAGTTGCACTCAATGACTCCAATAACCCCAACCCCTGCCCTCTGACCTGATGACTGAAACAGGGAGAGGGGGGAAAAAGAAGAAGAGAGAGATATAGAGGTAAAGGAGAAGTAGAGGGAGAGGTGGGAAGAGGGTGAGGTATATAGGAGTGAGAGATGGAGATTTAGAGGGAGAGAGAAGGGAATAGAGATGGAGGAGGAGTGATTTAAAAGGAGAGAGAGAGAGAGAAGAGAGCACTAAGTATAACTATTACACCAAAACCTCACACAATCTCTCATACCATATATCTTGTTTGTGGCCCCAGGTGTTGACAGATAAACTCAACATTACAGTCTTTAATTAATATGTACCTTGATCTGGTAGCCAACCTTCTCATAGGACTTGATGAGGCGGTTCTTGTGGTACATCATGATGCCATAGTGGTCTTTGTTCTTACGGTTGAACCCAAAGGTGACCTTAACTCTGTCTTTCTGATAGAAATGGTTAAGGTTAAGTTAGGTTTTCTGGGCATACGCCTAGACTGAAGCCTGTACAAGTGACCACAGTACTTTGCATCGTCGCTATGTAAGTTAAGTTAGGTTAAGGTATGTTAAGGTTACGTTCTATTACTTACAGAATACTTTGATAAACGCAATAATCGTTTTTGGATAGAAATGAATGGACCAACAGATTCTAGTTCTACAGAAGGATACATTGAATTGGGGTTTATAAACATCGTTCTCAATCTGCGACAGGCTCTTGGCGACCAGCTTGGTCTGAACCTTCTTCTGTCGCAGGATGATCTGAGTCCGAGGCTTCAGGTACAAGATGCTGAGGTAGGCCTGTGAGAGAATGTGAATGAATGAGACTTTATAGAGGATTGGACTTCCTGTTCAGAATCCTATTCAAACCATCAGACCTTCTCACCTTCCTTTATCACTCTGTTTGGCTATGCTGCATTCAAGGTCACAATCCTCTGGTGAATACAGTTGTTGAATAGAGTTCCAAGGTGACTGAAATGTTTACAGTTAACTTTCTCTTAACCACCCTGACATGTCTCTCATCACTCGCTCAACACTCACTCTCATTGTAACACATCATCACTCATCTTTTTTTTATCACTCACTCTCAGGGAGTAGTCCATCTCTGGGATGGTGTGGTCAGTCCTCTGCGGTCCAGGGAAGCTCTTCTTCCTGCCTCTAGTCTTGGTCTCCTCTGAGTGGATCTCTGGCATCCGGATGTCAAACTCATCTGTCTCGAAATCCAGCTCCGGCTTACCATCTTTGTTCCTGTACGTGATATTGTAGAACTCATTACTTGTGTCAGCTTCATTCTTCAAAGAATGATCAAATATCCCACTTGCCTGTAATGAATCATTAATTGGCCACTGATCCTTTCTGCTTTCAGAGATGATACCCAATACTGTGTCATTACTAACAAATAAGCAGAATGTGTTTGTGTGTAACAGTTTTGCTTCCGTCCCTCTCCTTGCCCCAACCTGGACTCGAATCAGGGACCCTTTGAAAACATTGACAACAGTCACCCTCAAAGCATCCATTACCTATCGCTCCACAAAAGCAGCGGCCCTTGCAGAGCAAAGGAAACTTCTATTTTGAGGTCTCAGAGCGGGAGACGTCATCGATGGAAACACTAATAGCTCGCACCGCAAACTAGCTAGCCATCTCACAGCGATTACGTGGGTGTGTTTCCTGACCTGCGTATGTTCCAGATGAGGATCTTAGTGCCCTTCTTGGAGAGGATGGAGTCAAAGTGCTGTAGCAGCTCCTTCTGAGTGTGGATCAGAGAGTGGGTCAGGATGGCATTCAGACTGGCCTCAGAGTCCTCAGTCACTACCAGCACCTGTAAGACATAGTTAAGGAGAGCAACCAGGATACACATACAGGCAAGCACACGGACGCACACACACACACAGTTTTTCAATCAATCCTTCGAACACACACATGCATGTACTCGTCTTCCTTTCTGTCAGTCTTCCTCTCTGTCTGTCGTCCTCTCTGTCTGTCTATCTTCCTCTCTGTCTGTCTTCCTCTCTGCCTGTCTTCCTCTCTGCCTGTCTTCCTCTCTGTCTGTTTTCCTCTCTGTCTGTTTTCCTCTCTCTCCAATTCAATTGCTTTATTGGCATGACAAACATTTAGGAAACATTTCCAAAGCATCAATGATACTGCATTGGGTCCTATCTCTCTCTGTGTAAGGATATTGGTCTGTTGGTTGAAGGGCACTATGGGGACGATGACAGCCTGTGCCTTTATAGCCTGTAGGTAGCTCTGGGACAGCATGCCGACGGTCAGACAGCCTCCGTTCTTAGTGAAGATCAAAGCGTCACGACCCAGACGCATGGAGCCAGACTTAAAGCCGTTTCCATAGACACCGATGGCCTGGTGGCTGCCCTTACCAGACCCTTTCTCTGTGAAACCAAAACTGAACAGACAAAGAGAAAGAGTGGGGTGAGATTGCAGCGTTAGTTGGAGACATGTGTCTGTATTGGTGTGTAAGTGAGAGAAGTGGGTCTGTATTTGTGTGCAGAGAGATAGTTTGTGTGTAGGATGTGTGTTTGTGTGTATGTGAGAATGAGGGGGAGAAAAGAGAGCGATTGTGTGTTCACGGGTTTACGTGAGAGAGAGTGGGCATGTCGCATAAGTGAGAAAAAAAAGGGTGTGGAACAAAGACAAAATGTTAGTAATTCAACTCAGTTGTTTATGTATGGGTAATTACAGTATAACCTTTCACATAGCAGTGTGTGTGTGTGTGTGTGTGTGTGTGTGTAGAGGCTGCAACATGGATGATCAAACAGCAGTGTGTGTGTATGTGTGTGTAGCCAAACGTACGTAAGCCTGTGTTTCTTACCTGAGCATTTTGTGCAGTTTGTTGGGGGTCATGCCGCTGCCGTTGTCAGTGAAGGCCAGACAGAGCTGTTGCTGTTCCTCCACCACATCTATCCAGATCTGCCTGGCTGTCACGCCCGGGTCTGACGCATTATCTACACAGCACAAAGTCAGTCAATCAATGAATCAATCATTAAATGAATTTGTAAAGCCCTTTTTACATGAAAAATGGTTGTAAAAACTATTGTAGAACAAGTTGAAAAAGTCACACAGTGCTTCACAGTAACTGTGTCTAGACAGGGGGTGTACTGTAATTATTAAAATCAGTTGACCAACTTATCCTGCATAATGTAAAAGGGGTCCCTTGTGACCCCAGTACCCCACGTTTCCAAACGATGTCCTGTGTTTTATATCATATTGTACAACAGTTGAGGAAACTAACACTGTAAGTGTTAAAAAACTTGATCAGTGTTATTTCCTGATAGTTGCTGTTTGAAAATGAAATCTACACGGGACATTCTAATCAGTAGGTTTGCATGGGCTGGAGTTTAGGCTTTCCATGGTGACATCACCATGCGGTAAATTCGTTAATAGACCAATAACAAATTGAGCTCCAAACCTCTGCCAATAACAGCTAGTTTTCAGTTTCCACTACCATGCAGTCCTAGCAAAATTCTAAAAAGCTATTTTGCCCATTTTAATGGAAATCTAATACAGTAAGGTACTGTTACCCAGAAAGGATTTGATATTGATATAAAATGACTACATTGGGCCTTTAAACAAAGTTACAAAACAATGGTCTTGTTTGAGTCCAGGAGTGAAGTCGGGGGAGGTGCATCTGCAACAGCCGAAAGCCGGACATGAATGTGGTTTTCCAACAGGAAGGCTCAGTGCAACATGGCAGTGTTGCCATTGTTTATAAAAGTGTATTTTTAATGGCAAAGTAAACATGTCTCCAACCCCATATCACACAGTCACAAGTTGTAAATATGGGTGTGTACATTGTACTATCAATTGGTGAAAGAGAGCCTCAAATATCACATTCAATTATACATGAACTGCAGAAAGGTTGGTTTCTGTTTTAGTCACATCTTTGGTCACGTTCACGTGGGTCAAACAAATGCACCCTAACGATTGGTTGACAGCCTCCCACAATGCAGTGATGGCTGCAGGATGAAGTTGGTGAATAGCAACTTCAGAAATTTGCAGTCGACTAGAGTCTAAACTTCATGACCTTTGATCACATGGTTTTTGTAAAGCTCATGCAGTTGTCAAGTCGGACAATTTTTATCCCCATAATGCAACACACGTTGTAAGGTCACCACCTTGACAAAAGTGATCTGCTCGAACGCGCCCAGTATGTATCTTCAGTGCTTGACTTGGACTAAAATAGGTGCTGGTACTCAAGTTGGGTGCAGGTACTGTTTATATTTAGGTGCAGGAGCTCCACAATACTTTTGAGTTAATATTCTGTAAGGGTAACAGGAGCTCAAGTAGTAGAACATGTAGGGTGCTGGTACTCAGCTAAGGTGAGTTCCTGCCCAAGTCAAGCACTGCGTATCTTAACCAAATGCAAGTCTACAGTGTGCACCACACTCGGGGGTTATTCCAAGTATGCAAATCGCAGAGGCTTTCACAAATTTGAAGGTGACCAACGGACAATGCACACAGCACGAACCAACTGGTCTATTCCAACCAATAATCATGCACACATAGCTGCGGGAAGTAGTTTAGGGGTGGAGGTGCTGCAATTTTTTTGTTGCTGGGGTTTGCCCGAGCTGCAGATTGTCCTCTAATAGAGGACTATTAAGGCCCAGTGCACTACATTAAAATAATAATAATACAAAAATATAGATATATTTTTTAATTCAGATTTTTCAGGGGTTGCTGAAGTACTCTCGATCAGCACCCTTACTTCCAGGGCCTATGCATGCACAGAGCGGAGGCTTCTCAACTCTGACGACTTGAAACATATACAGAATTTAGATGAGAATAAACAACGAATATGAATATAAAACATGTTTTACGCGCATCGCATGTAGTGTTACTGCGTTGATATGAATGAGGAACTAAATTCCACCTAAAAAAAACTTAGTAGCGCGAGAAAAATATGATGTGAATGCCTGGCAAGCGACGTCATAATGAAGTTACTGTAGGCATAACATGTTCTCCTCTGTAAAATATGGAACTTCATTTGAATATACTAACATGTTATAACTAAAGTATAACTTATACTGTCACATGTGACACATATTGCGATGAGAAAAGAACAGGTGGATGGTAGACTGTCGATGAAGTGCGGGCAACACACACACACAGACAAGGCGTCTATTGTATTTTATTATGCGGAAGCCATGCCACCAGTACATAGGCACAAACATTTGCAACTTTCCTGCCTTCAGCGGAAGGGGAAATGAAAACACAGAATATCAAAATGAAAGTTGACTGTTGTTACCTATTAGTTCTGCAACTGCGCTGAAAGGCCACGTATGACTTGTTGAATTACTATTCAGGAAGGACGGACTCATCTGCAAAAAAATAACTTCGATATTTACTATTTTCCTTTATAATAAAAACAAAACGTCAACAACACATCTAGCATATAAGAACGAATGCAAATTACAAACGAAATAGCTTACAACACACAATAAATAACTTATTTGAAAAATACTTACGGAACTGAGGCGAATCCCATGCTCGCTAAACCTCGCCATGTTTTTACAGTGAAAGCCACTAGCAGGCAAACGACACCTACGTCAAAGACAGTACAGAGTTTAAACTGTGTCTACGTAGTGAGTAGCAACAGGCCGCTCGCACAGGTCTGTCTTGTCGCGTTCACGCGTTAGTCGAAACTAGGAAATTCTGAAATGTTCGACTCGCTAAATGGTTGTAGCCTAGTTATACACGCGACGCGATCGAACAGTTAGCGAGTCCGAAAATTCAGAGTTTCCTAGTTCCGACTAGTACTTAAACGCGGCATCTGCTCAACTCCCGTCACTAGTTTATATACCACAGTCACAAACCCCGCCCATTTCTACAATTTATTTATTATGTTTAACTAACGCTAACCGTAACCAACCCCTAGTGGTGCACGACTCCATGGTTTTTGGAGTAGAAGACTCCCAAACACGCTGAAACGGATGCGCGCACACGTACACGCCAACTCATTATTTCAGAGTCATACTAGGAAGACTACACCTGCGTTCTAGAGGACTAACATGAGCATGATGCTGCCAATTTGCTTATCAACTTAACCTATAACAACCTATTTGGTTTGCATATAGAATGTGATGTGTAGGAACTATAATTGTTTATGTCATATTTATGCTGTGTGCACCCACGACGGATCCCATGGGATTATGGGGCGCATTCTAAATGGTTCAACCTGTTATATTCCATGTTATAGCCCTATTCGGACGTGTATTACTACAGACGTTGGTTATGCAATTATTATTCAGGCATGTGGGTATTTCTAAGGACGATTCACACAGGATTCGTTTTCCCAAACCGTCCCCCCTGTAATTCTTTATTTTCAAATGCAATTGACTCTTATTACGGAAGGCTGGAGGTTTGTATTCTAGGCGTGAAGATATTTCAATGTCATGTCAAGACAATAATACGCTACACGAATAACTCGTGCTGGACTGCCAAATGTATAGGTGTCCCCATAATATTTAAATTGATGAAGTGTGATCATAATAATTATTTTAGCTATCCATGGTAGACATCCTTCCTAATAACAAGACCCCCCATCCTGCAGATTCGAGCTGCTGCTTGAGATCCCGAGGTAGGGTGAGCAGGGGAATCTATCAAATAGTGCACCTCTAATTCTGTACAGTACTACTGCAATTAGTCAAATGAGTCACACTACGACATGCTACCAAATAAACCACAATTCATTCACAATACTGTGAATATATAGTTTCACAGACATATTGTTGTATTTTTTTCTAGTTTGTGCTAAATCGTATAATATAAAACCAGTCTGCACACCAGCAAGGTGAATTGGTTTAGTCTTGACTCTTGGTTTACGGTGTTGGGGGATGAGTAATGTATTGATGCTCGAGTGCACAAAAACACAAATTCGTTTATATTTGTCTTTGTTACTTTTTTATATTTATGAGTCTTATTTTTGTATATATTTTTAAATGTTATGATTATTTATTTGTGTTGTTCTAAATGTCTGAATACAAATTGCAGAATGGTGCTAGAACCGCCACTGCCTAAGACATCAACAGCCAGCCTAAGAAGTAGGCCGATATTTTCTACACGCAGCGGACCGAAGACCAAACACACACTAGCGTTTTTCATAGCGAAGAGAAAGAGCAGGCGAGGGAGAGAGTGGATCAGGGCAGGCAGACAGTCGGCTATATCTTTGGTAATCTGCCTCGTAAATTCACCAAAAGTATCAAATACAGCACTGCCATAGCCTATACATATTTTGATTACCGATGCAGTTCTAACTGTCTGCCTGGTGGCCAACATGCCTGACTGTACCCCTCCCCTATCTCAAGTCTCCCTCTCTCTCGCTGGCTCTTTCTTTGCTGTGAAATACATGAGAGTTTGTGTTCTCGGAAGTAGCCTACGAAAACTTTCCTCCGTTGCAAAAATACCGAATTTTAGGAGTCGAGAAGCTTGACACACATAAATGGGAGTCGACGGGCAAGGAGTCGAGGAATCAATTGTTTTGGAGTGGGAGTTGCACGTTGGTTTGGAGTGGGAGTTGCAAGTTGGTTTGAAGTGGGAGTTGCAAGTTGGTTTGGAGTGGGAGTTGGAAGTTGGTTTGGAGTGGGAGTTGCAAGTTGGTTTGGAGTGGGAGTTGCACGTTGGTTTGGAGTGGGAGCAGCACGTTGGTTTGGAGTGGGAGTTGCAAGTTGGTTTGGAGTGGGAGTTGCAAGTTGCTTTGGAGTGGGAGTTACAAGTTGGTTTGGAGTGGGAGTTGCAAGTTGGTTTGGAGTGGGAGTTGCAAGTTGGTGAACCTGTGGATTCGAAGTTCAGAGAAGCCTTTAGTGGCTTCCATTTCGCAGAACAACAACTTCTATCGACAATGAGAGTGCCAAAGTAGGAAGTGCTGCTATGGTCTAAAACTCATAGTGTAGTAAAGGAAACACCACAATAGCTCCAGTGAGCACAGAAGTAGCTTATTTCTCTGCTTGTTTGAAAAAACAAAAACAGGACTGTGTGTTCTAGTCTAGTGTACATTGAACCTTCACCTTGACCTTACAGGCTTATCTCCTGGGTATTGAAACAGACCACAGAATGTTGCACTATTCAGCCATACAAACAACTTCCTCTAGCCAGTGATTTGCACAACAAGTCGGGACCCCCTATGGGACCCTCAGGGGCCTCAGATAAGTTTCAGGGAGTCCCTGAAAAAGCAGGGTTTCTGGATAAAGCGAACACTGAAAATAACAGTAGTAAGGCCAAAATATCTCACATTTAATGGAATAACTGTTTGACAGACGTTAAAACATTGGGCAATTGCATATGTAACCGGTGTGAAATTGTTAGCTAGTTAGTGGGGTGCACACTAATAGTGTTTCAATCGGTGATGTCACTCGTTCTGAAACCTTGAAGTAGTTGTTTCTTGCTCTGTAATGGCTGCAGCTTTTGTGGAGCAATGGGTAACTATGCTTCGTGGGAGGCAGTTGTTGATGTGTGTAGAGGGTCCATGGTTTGAGCCCAGGTAGGGGTGAGGTGAGGAAGCAAAACTGTTACACATACAGTATATGAGTCATTCCATGTTACTTCAGCAAGCCATGACACCCATAATCTCAGATTGTTCTGAAATGGTTTCTGTAGTTAGAAACAGGTAAGGTTGGCATTCCTGAAAATTATTTTGTTGAAATCTATTTTGATCTCGGGGGAAATAAAGCTATTTTATTGCTCCCAAATTGGTTATTTTAATTTATAGGATTCAGGTAATATCAAATAAATATAGTTTTAACAACCACATTTTAAAAAATTATAAAAAAAAAAAAGCCCCAACCCCAACAACCAATAAACAGTACAAGCTCTCTATGTTTGCCAAGTATTATGAAGCTGCGGCTTGGAATATAGCTTCTCCATACTATATAATGTATTCTCTGTGAATCTGGTAATGTTTTGTTCCCCCCTGTTCAAAGAAATAAGTAATTGAAATCACTTGCGTTATTTACCATCAAGTAGTGTGAAAGTACCACGTTTTGACCACTAGATGTCCCTGTTCTCACTATACCCCCACAGTCTTTCATCCGTTTTGCTGGGCCCGGTTTCCCAATAGCGTCTTAAGGCTAAGTTCATTTTATAACCATACAATCCTATGGTTCTAATGATGAATTTAGCTAGCTGCGTGAACCTGTCAATCAAATGTCACAAAAATAAAACGGATTTGAAAATGTATAAACCAGTTCATCCACGTCCATACCTTATGCTTATTTACCCTATACGTATTTATCACAATCAGTTAGGTACATTCATTAATAATTTACAGTGTTGGTTGGAACCATTAATGTTAACTAGCTAATTAACTAGCTATTAAATAGCTAATGTTAGTTATTCGAATCTTGATGGGAATATATGGGGGGTTGTAGATGGCTGTGGTGATGACTGTGGCGAAGAGATGATGGAGTTTATCAAGGATTTAGAGAGAATGATTAAAGACGTGGAAAATATATCAGGTATGGTAGCTAGCTTTATTAAGCATCTGTGTGATGTAGCTAGTGTTCTTAGATGTAGATGTTCTTAGATGTAGCTAGTATTCTTAGAAAAAATAGCTGACACTGTCTTTTTACTTGGACAATTCCTAACTCTACTGCCATATTTCATTTACTAGCCACCCTTTTTTAAAATTGCATTTAGAAAAGTTAATGGGTGTGTGTAATTCAATACAAATTCTGCCATGTGTTTTAAATCATACTTAGTATGGCCCACTACTGTCTGACTCTGACAGCCATGTCCCTCTTGTCTCCCCTGTGGTTTCCCAGTGCTACTGACGTGGATGGCCTATGACATGGTGGTGCAGCGGATCAGTCCTGATCTGGGCGACTCCCTATGGCAGCTGGAGAAAGAGTTCAGCCCCTGTCCCCTGGGCAACAGGAGCCGAACCAGAGGCAGGAAAAATACCAGGGGATGGGGATGGTATAGGAATTGGGACAGGGGCTGAACCAGGGGATGGGGATGGTATAGGAACTGGGACAGGGGCTGAACCAGGGGATGGGGATGTTATAGGAATTGGGACAGGGGCTGCACCAGGGGATGGGGATGGAATAGGAACTGGGACAGGGTATGGGGATGGTATAGGAACTGGGACAGGGGCTGAACCAGGGGATGGGGATGGTATAGGAACTGGGACAGGGGATGGGGATGGTATAGGAACTGGGACAGGGGCTGAACCAGGGGATGGGGATAGAGTGTCCTAGACCTGTACATACCACCTCCATCCCACTGACAAAGATGTGATTTTCTGTGATTCACCAGGAATGTCTGCTGTTCTGAAATGGACCTGAATCCAAAGCTAGTAGCCCATGCTCTGTATACTTGTCTACAACGTTGTTGCAGTTGTATAAACATTAGATTAGAGTCTCATATCTGCAGCAGCAGTCTCTCTCTCTCTCTCTGACAGAAGCAGAAACCACTGGAGATAGGTGATAGAGATGTCTCCTGCTCCACACTGTATGCTGTCTAAGCTGAGCAGCCGGCTGTTGTATGTAGGCTATCATTGTGTGTTATGTACCTGTGGATAGGGTTTTCAATTAACTTTAGTGTTGTGTTATACATTTGTGGTTTGGTCAAATAAAAAGATAAAACTTTAATAGAGAATATTGACTGTTAGCTTGTTTATTGGGATGCCAAAAGGAGTTGGTAAAATGTGTGTATATGTTGTGGCAAAGAAGGGGGTCGAGTGATAAATGGCAGATATGTGAGAGCAGAACTAATAAACGGGCTCTGCCTGATCACTAAAATGGCCACCCCTTTCAGATCTACAGATCACAAAATGGCAGACCGCCAAAACTACAAGTCCCAGAAGCAAGGGGAACCCTCAGAAGGTGGAGCCGACCCACAGATAAAGGGTCAAGAAAAACCAGGAAGAGGGAGAGAGAGGGCTGGAAGGATCGATGAACAATAGAGAAAAAGACAATAGAGATTGGCTGGATTTACTGTGTATGAGCTGGATTGTTTTGGACTTACCTGTTGGCGTTTGGACCTGCACCTACCGAGAACCCGATTCGTGTACCAAACCCTGCTATCCTTGACCTCGCCTACGGCCTGGGTGGACCAGGACGGAGAAACAAACAAACAGGTACTGTCCTGTTCGAAAGAACTCTCATTCTTGGGTGATTTGGTGACAGTTTACCATTTAATTTGTGACAAACGCTCCTAACCTTGAAGAGGTTTGCCACACGTGGTGGAGAATGCGGGCAATTGGACTAACCATACCACTGGTTAGGTAGAAGAAGAAAAAAATGTTCAGTTAGCACTCCAAAGGGGAGTCAGGTTTTTTTTGTGGCTTTGTTTGGTTAGGACAGTTTCTCAGGAAAATGAGTATGGAGGGAGCCATACAGGCCCTGTTACAAGCGGCGGCCGCCCAACAAGAGGCAACTAGAGCTCAACAAATAGCTCATCAGGGTGCAATGTGAATGTATCAGGACACGTTACAGGTCCAGCACCACACCAACCAGCTGCTCAGAGAAGAGCAAGAGAGAAACACCCGGGAGTTAAGAGAAGGCCTAAAGGGGCTAGCGGACCAAATTGGGGCTCAATTACCAGCTGCAAATACCCAGAGGCGGGCCAATCATTTTCTTCAAAAAATGACAGTACAGGATGATGTGGAAGCATATCTTACCACCTTCGAAAGGACGGCAGAGAGGGAGAAGTGGCCGAAAGAAGAATGGGCAGGGCTTCTGGCACCATAACTGGCAGGGGACGCACAAAAAGCTCATTTCGACCTGGAGTTGAAAGATGCACAGGATTACGATAAACTAAAGGGAGAGATCCTGACTAGACTTGGAGTGACCGATACCGTGAGGGCACACCGCTTCCACCAGTGGTCCTTCCGACCGGGACAACCCCCACGAACACAGATGTTCGACTTGATTCACCTGGCACGGAAATGGTTGCGACCAGAGACCCGGTCATCCGCCGAGATCATCGAGACCATCGTACTCAACCAGTTTCAGCGAGGTCTACCCCAAGAAGTGAGACGATGGGTTGGCCAGAACGAGGTACTTTCCACCGACCATCTCGTGGGCCTGGTTGAACGGTATTGTACGGCAGGAACAGCTGAGCAGGCACAGGAGGAAAGATTCCCGTTCCCCAGGCCTGGGCGAACCAGCGGACAGGGTATGGCTGTCCCAACATATGGAGGGGGAAGAGAGCAGCATGGGGCCATAAGGAAAGAATCAGAAGCAGGCCGAGACACGAAGGGAAAAAACGGTAACCGGGACTGGGTGTCGAGGGGGTCTCCCCCCCCCCCGAACCCCTATTATCTGTTACAATTGTAATCAACTGGGACATATTGCAGCCTACTGCCCTATTAAAGAAGAGCCTATGCAATGTAACCTTGGTGAAAATGAAGAGGATATACGGTATGCATGTCCTGTTGTAACCACTGTACTTGAAAGATCAAGAAACAAACATATGTGCAGGGTGAAGGTTGAAGGGAAAGAGGTTGAAGCACTGCTGGATTCCGGCAGTATGCTAACCCTGGTCGTTGCAAGCCTAGTGCCGAATCATAAACTGGATACAAGACAGGATATCAGTGTTACATGCATTCATGGGGATACCCGTCTGTACCCCACGGCCTTAGTGAGCATACAAACAGAGGACGGTCTGCTGGATTATGAGGTCGGCGTGGTCCCAAAGATGCCATATGATGTAATATTGGGTAGAGACTTTCCTAACTTTGCAAAGTTAGGCCCCAAGAATGGCATATTTGAGAAGCCAACAACCCTGACCAAGCAGGAAGAAGCATGGGACCTTCAACCAAAGCCAAGAAAAGAGGTCTCCCAGGGGACAACATCACAGGTGCTAGTAGGGGAGGAGGAGGATGAAGTGGCAAATCTCGCTGATAACGAACAGGCCGGTACTAGTGGGGCTGGGGTCGATCTGAATTCAGAGGACAACGATCTAGAACCAGCAGACCTGGTAGGGTCCTTGACTAATTTCGGGACAGCCGAAGTAAATATTTCACCCACTCTGTCCCCAGCACAAGTACAGGAAGTAAAGACCCTGATCCAGAAAAACAGAGATGTGTTTTCAGAGGTACCTGGCCGAACTGAGGTTACGGCTCATGATATCGTTTCCCTACCAGGGAGAAAAGTGAGCATGAGGCCATATCGGGTACCCGAGGCTCGACAGGCCGCGATTAGAGCAGAGACGGAGAAAATGTTGACAGCTGGAGTGATCGAAGAGTCACATAGTGAGTGGTCTAGCCCAATTGTGATGGTCTCCAAGCCCGATGGGTCTTTGCGGTTCTGTTTCCATGCCCCGAGTAGATGAACTACTGGAGACAATTGGTAATGCTCGGTACATTACGACCCTTGATCAGACAAAAGTGTACTGGCAAATTCCTCTGACCCCCAGGGCCAAAGAAAAGACAGCCTTTGCAACACCTGACGGTTTGTTTCAATACACCGTCATGCCATTCGGCTTACACGGGGCCCCAGCCACCTTTCAACGGCTCATGGACAAAGTCCTAAAACCGCACAAAGCATACGCTACAGCTTGTTTAGATGACGTGGGGATCTACAGCCCAGATTGGGAATCACACTTACCCCGGGTACAGGCAGTGTTAGACGCCCTTAGAAAGGCAGGGCTCACGGCAAACCCTGCCAAGTGTTATGTGGGGTTAGAGGAAACAGAGTATCTGGGATACACTGTGGGAAACCCAAACGTAAGAAGGTGAAGGCAATTAGAGAATGGCCGAAACCAGTAAATAAGAAGCAGGTTTGAGCCTTCCTAGGGCTGACCGGTTACTACCGGAAGTTCATCCAAGTTATGCCACAGTGGCCGCCCCACTTACCGACATGACTAGAGCCAGAGGGCCAAACATGGTCAAATGGGATGAAAGGGCCACCAAAGCATTTAGGACATTACAGGAGGCTCTCTGCTGTAATCCAGTGCTGGTGGTACCAGACTTTGAGAGAGAGTTTGTGGTTCAGACGGATGCCTCAGAGGTCGGCTTGGGAGCAGTGCTATCCCAAGAGGTAGAAGGGGTGGAACACCCCATCCTGTTTTTAAGCAGGAAGCTGGAACCACGGGAAACCAACTACTCAGTCGTTGAGAAAGAGGTGCTGGCAGTAAAGTGGGCTCTAGGAAGCCTGAAATACTACCTGCTGGGGCGCCACTTCACCCTCATCAGTGACCATGCCCCACTCATCTGGATGCATAGGGCTAAAGAGAAGAACGCTCGGGTGATGCGGTGGTTTTTGAGTCTCCAACCGTTTCATTTTGACTTGAAACACAGAGCAGGGAAGGAAATGGGAAACGTGGATGGGTTATCCCGCATGCACGCATATTTTGCTGCAGTAGCCCGACCTAGGGGGTCGGATCTAGGGGGAGAGATGTGTGGCAAAGAAGGGGGTCGAGTGATAAATGGCAGATATGTGAGAGCAGAACTAATAAACGGGCTCTGCCCGATCACTAAAATGGCCACCCCAGTCAGAACTACAGATCATAAAATGGCCGACCGCCAAAACTACAAGTCCCAGAAGCAAGGGAAACCCTCAAAAGGTGGAGCCGACCCACAGATAAAGGGTCAAGAAAAACCAGGAAGAGGGAGAGAGAGTGCTGGAAGAATCTATGAACAATAGAGAAAGAGACAATAGAGATTGGCTGGATTTACCATGTATGAGTTGGATTGTTTTGGACTTACCTGTTGGCGTTTGGACCTGGACCTACCGAGAACCCGATTCGTGTACCGAACCCTGCTATCCTTGACCGCGCCTACGGCCTGGGTGGACCAGGACGGAGAAACAAACAAACAGGTACTGTCCTGTTCGAAAGAACTCTCATTCTTGGGTGATTTGGTGACAGTTTACCATTTAATTTGTGACAAACGCTCCTAACCTTGAAGAGGTTTGCCACAATGTGTTGACATTCTTTTTATTCTTGGTCACATCCCAGTCATACCCCCAGCAGTCGTGGTACTGTAGAGTTTGTACTTATGGTTTACAGCTTCTAATGCCTTTACCACATTCTTCAGAGTAGCATGTACACTGAACAAAAACATAAACGCAACATGCAGCAATTTCAAGATTCTACTGCTTTACAGTTCATATAAGGAAATCAGTCAATTGAAATAAGGCCCAAATATATACATTAGGCCCAAATCTATACATTTCACATGTCTGGGAATACAGATATGCATCTATTGGTCACAGATACTGTACCTTAAAGAAAGGTAGTGGCGTGGATCAGAAAACCAGTCAGAAGCTGTGTTCGAATATCCATACTAACATAATGTATACTACGTTAAATTTGATCGTTTATTTACATATTAGGGTACCTGAGGATTGATTAGAAACATTGTTTGACTTTTTGGATGAAGTTTATTGGTAACTTTTGGGATTCCTTTGTATGCATTTTGAATGAGGGAAACAGGTGGATTACTGAATCAAACGCGCCAACTAAACTGACTTTTTTGGGATGTAAAGAAGGACTTTATCGAACAAATGGACCATTTGTGATGTAGCTGGGAGCCTTGGAATTGCAAACAGAGGAAGATCTTCAAAAGTGAATGATTTATTTTATCGCCATTTCTGACTTTCGTGATGCCTCTGCTTGTTTGGAAAATGTTTGTAATGCTTTTGTACGCTGGGCGCTGTCCTCAGATAATCGCATTGTATGCTTTCGCCATAAAGCCTTTTTGAAATCTGACAAAGCAGCATGGTTTAACAAGAAGTTAAGCTTTTAAATTATGTAGGACACTTGTATGTTCATGAATGTTTAATATTACGAATGTTGTATTTTGAATTTCGTGCTCTGCAATTTCACCGGATGTTGGCTAGCCCAAAGAGGTTTTTAACAATGTCCATTGAGAATGCACAACGACTATACCACTTAGCTAAGAATGACGTGAATAAAATGGCGCCGGAAGAAATTTTACGGGCGCCTAACCAATTGTGCTGTTATGTGTTTTTCTTTGCGGTATTTGTAACTTATTTTGTACAAAATGTTTCTGCCACCGTATCTTACGGCAAAAAGAGCTTCTGGATATCAGGACAGATCACACACCTCCGATTAGACTAAGATTTTTTCTTCAACAAGCAGGATGCACAGATTGTACTTCAGACACCCGACAAGGCCGAAATCCCAGTCATTGGTAAGAGAAATAGACGCAGGTATAGAGGACACAGGGTGGGGTGCCTTGTAAGGATCCGCTGACGGGAGTGGGAAATCTGCCCTTACCATCAATATTACTTGCCAATGTACAATCATTCTGGTCTGTGTATATTTGTAAACAACAGCTGGTGCACAAAATCTAAGGAAGTCTCTAGAATTTTGCTTGCCTGAAGTAGAGTATCTCATGATAATTTTATCTCTTTTTTTCGTGGCTGTTTATTTACCACCACAGATGGATGCTGGCACTAAGACCGCACTCAGTCAGCTTTATAAGGAAATAAGCAAACAGGAAACCGCACACCCAGAGGCGGCGCTCCTAGTGGCCAGGGACTTTAATGCAGGGAAATTTAAATCAGTTTTACCTAATTACTATCAGCATGTTAAATGCGCAACCAGAGGGAAAATATTTCTAAATCACCTTTACTCCACACACAGAGATGCGTACAAAGCTATCCCTCGCCCTTCATTTGGCAAATCTGATCATAATTCTGCTTACAAGCAAAAATGAAAGCAGGAAGCACCAGTGACTCGGTCTACAAAAAAGTGGTCAGATGAAGCAGATGCTAAACTACAGGACTGGTTTGCTATCACAGACTGGAACATGTTCCGGGATTCTTCCAATGACATTGAGGATTACACCACATCAGTCACTGGCTTCATCAATAAGTGCATTGAGGACGTCGTCCCCACAGTGACTGTACGTACATACTCCAACCAGAAGCCATGGATTATAGGCAACATTCGCACTGAGCTAAAGGGTAGAGCTGCCGCTTTCAAGGTGCGGGACTCCAACACGGAAGCTTATAAGAAATTCTGCTCTGCCCTCCGACGAACCATCAAACAGGCAAAGTGCCAATACAGGACTAAGATTGAATCGTACTACACCAGCTCTGACACTTGTCAGATGTGGCAGGGCCTGCAAACTATTACAGACTACAAAGGGAAGCACAGCCATGAGCTGCCCAGTGACACGAGCATCAGCTGATCTGGACGACTGTGTGATCACGCTTTCCGTAGCCGACGTGAGTAAGACCTTTAAACAGGTCAACATTCACAAAGCCGCTGGGCCAGACGGAGTACCAGGACGGGTGCTCCGGGCATGTGCTGACCAACTGGCAGGTGTCTTCACTGACCTTTTCAACATGTCCGTGATTGAGTCTGTAATACCAACATGCTTCAAGCAGACCACCATAGTCCCTGTGCCCAAGAAGTAAGCATATGCCGACTAAAACAGCTGGTTTTCTCAATATTTTGAATGATTAGAACATTTAAACACTATAATCGGTGTTCCAGCGGTGTATTTGATCTGCGCATGTGCTAGCTAGCAACAGCTGAGCGTGCCTCCTTCTTTAGTGCACGTGAAGTGAGTTTGGAACAACTGAATGTATTCATAGTAGAATTAGTTTTCACATACAAATGTTATATGTCCGAACTCAGAATCAAATATGCTTCCCAAAAATAACATGTTCGCTTCTGTGATTGGCAATTTTCTGCATTTATCAAAGTGCCATCAGGTAGCCTGATTTCAGATGTGTTTGTGTGCATGTAAAATACTCCATAGATGTGCGACATTGCTGGATATTGACTGGAACTGGAACACGCTGTCCTACACGTCAATCCAGAGCATCTCAAAAATGCTCTACGGGTGACATGTCTGGTGAGTATGCAGGCCATGGAAGAACTGGGACATTTTCAGGTTCCAGGAATTGTGTACAGATCCTTGTGACATGGGGCCGTGCATTATCATGCTGAAACATGAGGTGACGGTGGCAGATGAATGACACGACAATGGACCTCAGGATCTCGTCACAGTATCTTTGGCATTCAAGTTGGCACCGATTAAATGGAATTGTGTTTGTTCTCAGTAGCTTCTGCCTGCCTGCCCATACCATAACCCTACCACCACCATGGGGCACTCTGTTCACAACGTTGACATCAGCAAACAAGCTGTCGGTTACGACGCTGGACTTCAGTCAGGTGAAGACTAGGGTTGCACATAATGGGGAATATTCAGAGGTGGAAACTTTCCATGGGAATTAACGGGAATATATTGGAATTAACAGGAATATATGGGATTTAATGGATATATGCAAATGAATATTATTACCATTTAAATGTAGATGTTTTTTGCATTGGATATATTTACCATACCAAATGGAGACAGAAACATAAACCTTTCACCTTGTCATAAGTAGACATAATTGCGAATTATGAAATCCTTCGAATAGAAATTTGAAAAACGATTTAGTTACGAATTGAACTTTAATTAAATGAGTTGACTCTTCACATGGGATGATTTCACTGAACAACAAAAGAAAGGGAATATTGAATGATCCCCAATGATCCATCGCATCTCCAAAAAACATTTTCAAAATACATCTGTAAAAACTCTAAACTGAAGCTTCCATGTCTTCTCCCTGAACCTCCTCAATGTCCACCTCTTGAACATCTGACTCTGAGGCCTCATCTTCACTGTCACTTTCCAACCTTATTGAGGATGGCTTGTTGTCAGGCTCAAAAAGCCTCAAATTTGCCCGGATGGCCACCAATTTTTCAACCCTTGTATTGGTCAGCCTATTGTGTGCTTTGGTGTGTGTGTGTTTCCAAACAAAGACCAGTTGCGCTCTGATGTTGGTGGGATTTGGAGGATGATGGAGGCAACAGGGGAAAGAGCCTCACATCCACAAAGTCCCTTCCACCAGGTGGCTGATGAGATATGTTGGCATGTGTCACGACTTCTGCCGAAGTCGTTGCCTCTCCTTGTTCGGGCGGTGCTCGGCGTTCGACGTCACCGGTCCTCTAGCCATCATCGATCCATTTTTCATTTTCCATTGGTTTTGTCTTGTCTTCCCACACACCTGTTTTCAATCCCATTCATTGCCTGTTGTGTATTTAACCCTCTGTTTCCCCTCATGTCTTTGTCAGAGATTGTTTTATTGTCAGTGTTGTTTATTTGTTGTGTTGGTGCGCGACGGGTCCTCGTACCCATGTTTTTACATGTCTGTACTGTTTAGTGTTATGGAGCATGTTCTGTGGACATTTATTAAAAGACTCCATTTACACTCCATTTTGACTCTCCTGCGCCTGACTTCCCTGCCACCTATACACACGGCGCTGACAGCATGACTGCCATATTGCATCTCCATCCCAAAGCTATTGCTTGCAAATGTACTTTGTCAGACTGCCAAGAACCTTGCCCTCATCATCCAGGCTAAGGTGTTATGTATTTCAGAACTGCATTTTCCTCTGCTTGGAGCAACAGTGAAGTGGGCAGGGCCGTACAGATTTCTTCTCTTACATCTGCAAGCAGAGTCTGAACATCAGACAGGATGCTATTGTCTCCTTCAAACTGTGCGATGGCTACTGCTATAGGTTTCAGGAGTTTCCGGCTGCTTACCACTCTCTCCGAAAATACATCATCCAGGAGGATCCTCTTGATGGGGCTGTCCATATCGGCAGACTATGATATGGCCATTTCTAGGAGAGACTCCTTCCCCTCCAGGAGACTGTCAAAACATGATGACAACACCACCCCAACGGGTGATGCTGGACATCTTCAATGTGGTGCTCTCATTCTTCTCACTATGTTTGGTGAGGTAGATTTCTGCTATAACTTGATGACCCTTCACATACCTAACCATTTCCTTGGCTCTCTTGTAGAGTGTATCCATTGTTTTCAGTGCCATGATGTCCTTGAGGAGCAGATTCAATACATGAGCAGCACAGCAAATGGGTGTGATGTGAGGGTAGGACTCCTCCACTTTAGACCAAGCAGCCTTCATGTTCGCAGCATTGTCTGTCGCTAGTGCAAATACCTTCTGTGGTCCAAGGTTATTGATGACTGCCTTCAGCTCATCTGCAATGTAGAGGCCGGTGTGTCTGTCCCTTGTGTCTGTGCTCCTGTAGAATACAGGTTGAGGGGTGGAGATGATGTAGTTAATTATTCCTTGCTCACGAACATTCGACCACCCATCAGAGATGATTGCAATACAGTCTGCTTTCTCTATGATTTGCTTGACCTTCACTTGAACTCTGTTGAACTCTGCATCCAGCAAATTAGTACATAAAGCATGTCTGGTTGGAGGGGTGTATGCTGGGCGAAGAACATTCAGAAATCTCTTCCAATACACGTTGCCTGTGGGCATCAGAGGTGAACCAGTTGCATACATACCTCGAGCAAGGCATTCATCAGCATTTCTCTGACTACGTTCCCCCATTGAGTAAAAAAACCTTCTGATTCTAGGAGGACCATGAGCTGTTGCTATCGATAAGGTGTCTGATTCATTATTTTCACCTCGAATAGAAGTGGAGGGACTTTGCCAGAGGTTGCTTGTTGTGAGCGCCAAGGGAACTTTATGCACTTGGCCAGAGGATTCTGCATCTTTGTTGCATTCTTCACATATGATTTGGCACAGTATTTGCATTGAAATGTCTCCAAAACATTAGATAGTGCCTGTGGCATTTTCGTGTAAAGATGAGAAAAAAATGAGTAAATAATCACCCAAATCAATTCCATGTACAGATAAATAGTGAAGCAGTTAGATTAAACAACTCCTTTGCAAGATAAATGTTTTAAAATGAAACAACATGTATGGAAACAGGTGAATTAACACTCATCAGTTAGCAGGCTCAAGCAAGCTAAAACCCACAGGTAGCAAAAACTAACTAGCAGAAATTTTAACAAGTAAGAAATTATTTAAACACACTTTGCTGTAGGCTACTATTTACTAGTTAGTCATATGTATGTCATATAAAATATATTCACCCCACCAAGTATTGTAATCAAAACTTACCAGAAAGCATGTAGTCCTTGGCTCAGACAGTGTAGTAGTGTGGGCTCAATAGCATCTCATTAGTGTGCAAGATCTTGAGTATCAGCTGTACATGTGATGGAAGAATGCACTGTGCATGCCGAGGGATAGTTTAACCAAATATGCAACAAGATCTAGAACTGACTTAGGTGTATCCCACAAAAAAAGTTCACTGTTATAAGCTAACATTTTTTTTATGAATTCAAGCAAAGTGCCCCAAAATCCCGGGCTTAACTTTCCAGGAAATATTTCAGGAAAAATTCTTGACATTTACCGGAAAGTTTCTGACCCTTTTGCAGCCCTAGTCAAGACCCTGGTGAGGGTGACCAGCATGCGGATGCTTGGTTTCTGACAGTTTGTGCAGAAATTATTCGGTTGTGAAAATTCACAGTTTCATCAGCTGTCCGGGTGGCTGTTCTCGCAGGTGAAGAAGCTGGATGTGGAGGTCCTGGGCTGGCGTGGTTATACGTGGTCTATGGTTGTGAGGCTGGTTGGACTTACTGACAAATTCTCTAAAACAACGTTAGAGGCGGCTTATGGTAGAGAAATTAACATTAAATTCTCTGACAACAGCTCAAATGGACATTCCTGCAGTCAGCATGTTAATTGCACGCTCTCTCAAAACTTGAGTCATCTGTAGCATTGTGTTGCACATTTTAGAGAGGCGATTTATTGTCCCCAGCACAAGCTTCTTGATATGCCACACTTGTCAGGTGGATGGATTTTCTTGGCAAAGAATAAATACAAACAAACAGGGATGTAAACAAATTTGTGTCCCCCAACCCTCTCCTTTATCTACTACAGTGTCCCCAACCCTCTCCTTTATCTACTACAGTGTCCCCCAACCCACTCCTTTATCTACTACAGTGTCCCCCAACCCTCTCCTTTATCTACTACAGTGTCCCCAACCCTATCCTTTATCTACTACAGTGTCCCCAACCCTCTCCTTTATCTACTACAGTGTCCCCAACCCTATCCTTTATCTACTACAGTGTCCCCCAACCCTCTCCTTTGTCTACTACAGTGTCCCCAACCCTCTCCTTTATCTACTACAGTGTCCCCCAACCCTCTCCTTTATCTACTACAGTGTTCCCAACCCTCTCCTTTATCTACAACAGTGTCCCCCAACCCTCTCCTTTATCTACTACAGTGTCCCCAACCTTCTCCTTTATCTACTAGTGTCCCCCAACCCTCTCCTTTATCTACTACAGTGTCCCCCAACCCTCTCCTTTATCTACTACAGTGTTCCCAACCCTCTCCTTTATCTACAACAGTGTCCCCCAACCCTCTCCTTTATCTACAACAGTGTCCCCCAACCCTCTCCTTTATCTACAACAGTGTCCCCCAACCCTCTCCTTTATCTACTACAGTGTTCCCAACCCTCTCCTTTATCTACTACAGTGTCCCCAACCCTCTCCTTTATCTACTACAGTGTCCTCAACCCTCTCCTTTATCTACAACAGTGTCCCCCAACCCTCTCCTTTATCTACTACAGTGTCCCCCAACCCTCTCCTTTATCTACTACAGTGTCCCCCAACCCTCTCCTTTATCTACTACAGTGTCCCCCAACCCTCTCCTTTATCTACTACAGTGTCCCCAACCCACTCCTTTATCTACTACAGTGTCCCCAGCCCTCTCCTTTATCTACTAGTGTCCCCCAACCCTCTCCTTTATCTACTACAGTGTCCCCCAACCCTCTCCTTTATCTACTACAGTGTCCCCAACCCTCTCCTTTATCTACAACAGTGTCCCCAACCCCCTCCTTTATCTACTACAGTGTCCCCAACCCTCTCCTTTATCTACTACAGTGTTCCCAACCCTCTCCTTTATCTACAACAGTGTCCCCAACCCTCTCCTTTATCTACTACAGTGTCCCCAACCCTCTCCTTTATCTACAACAGTGTCCCCAACCCTCTCCTTTATCTACTAGTGTCCCCCAACCCTCTCCTTTATCTACTAGTGTCCCCCAACCCTCTCCTTTATCTACTACAGTGTCCCCAACCCTCTCCTTTATCTACTACAGTGTCCCCCAACCCTCTCCTTTATCTACCTCAGTGTTCCCAACCCTCTCCTTTATCTACTACAGTGTTCCCAACCCACTCCTTTATCTACTACAGTGTCCCCCAACCCACTCCTTTATCTACTACAGTGTCCCCCAACCCACTCCTTTATCTACTACAGTGTCCCCCAACCCTCTCCTTTATCTACTAGTGTCCCCCAACCCCCTCCTTTATCTACTACAGTGTTCCCAACCCTCTCTTACCCAGGGAACCGTCAGACAGTCCACAATGTTGTTCTAGTACTGCAGTGCCACACTCAGTTAAACTTATCAACTGTTCTTAAATATAAATCCTACATTTTGGTAGACTCAGTTATTTAGATTTTAAACCCCTTTCAAAAAGTGCTCAGAGCTAGGCCAGCTTTGTCACACTGCTAACTTTTTATAATTCTTCCACATGGTCCTGGATAAGTTGAAATCAGGTGGGGTGTCTGGGTATCTCCCAGCAGAGAGTAGAGAGACACAGATTTACAACATAATATGACAAGGACCCCATAATGTCTTGACACACACCAGCCTCGGAGACTGCTGTGCGCCCCAAATGGTACCCTACTATTTCATATATAGTGCACTTCTTCTGACTTTAAGTTTATTTTACAATGTGTTTATTTTGTTCTTTTTTTCTTCTGTTCACAGTGTGGTCCCAGCTGAGACAGTGTGCCCTGATCGTGTGACTTCAGCCACCCAGACAAGATGGCCTTTCTGAACAGAGTGGAACGGGTTGACCTGGCCCAACATGACCTCAGGGTGAGGAGTGTGGAGGAGGAAAATTATTTATTATCATGAATCAATCCCTGGAGGCAGCTCTGCAGAGTAGTCACACTGCTAACCCTAACCTTAAATTAAGACCAAAAAATAAAGAAAATGTATCATAACATTCTATGATATAGCCAATTTTGACTTTGCAGCTACCCCATCTAGAGGAAAATAATCTGTTCTGCCTCCAAGACAAGATTCATGACAATAAACGGCAACCTGCGATGTGTTAAAGATCCAATGCAGCGTTTATCTCCATATCAAATCCTTTCTGGATAACAATTTAAGTACCTTACTGTGATTGTTTTCAATTAAAATGGTCAAAAGAAACAAAAATAGCTTCTTATCAAAGAGAAATTCACATACATATTTCTCTGTTTCATGATCACAATCTAAAAATTACAGGTATATTTTAAATGACCAGTATAATATGTACAACTTCAATACATTTAACTTACGACATGCAACTTCACACACACACACACACACACACACACACACACACACACAGTGTTTCGTGTGCTGCTGGTTCTGGTCAGAGTGGTGCAGGGTGCAGCAGGCAGCACTGGCTCTGTGCTCCAGTTCCATTCTCCATGTCTATGAGCAGCAGAGGGGTGTATGTGTGGTGTTCTATTATCTCCTCCACTCCTGGGAAACTCTGCAGCAGCAACACAGATTTGAAAGAGCCATCGGTTAGTTATTGATGTGTTAGCGGGTTGGCATTTATTGTCATGAACTCTGCAGAGTGGTCAAAGCCTCAGTCATGCAATCTGATTTTAAACCTAACCACCTAATGCCTAACCCTAACTTTAAAATAAGACCAAAAAGCACATTTTTGTTTTTATACATTTTTATGATATGGACAAATTTGACTTTGCAGCTGGCCCGACTAGCGGAAATCGCTCAGTTCTGCCTCCAAGTCAAAATTCATGACAATAAACGTCAACCTGTGATGTGTTAAAAAATCCAATGCAGCCATTTTTCTGTGAAGTACCTTACTGTGATTGTTTTCAATTAAAATGGTTGAAAGAAACCACAAATTGCTTCTTTAGCAAAGAGCAATTTAGCTAGGACTGTCTGGGAGTGGTCTGAGTGGGGAGGGGAAAACGGAAAACTATCTTTTATTGGCAAAGAGGTTTTGAACACTTTTTTTATTGGTCTATTAACTAATTTACTGCCTGGTAAAACTTCCGCAAAAAAACATCCCACAAAATCTTCAGGTGGCCTTTTCAAACAGGTCATACACAAAAATGGCATCATTTTCACAATTTCAATGTAGAAATATATAAAAAACACAGGAAAATCATACTTTTTTCTGAGTCCCAGATCTGTTTGTAAACTTTAAGCTAATTTAGATAAAAGCACCTGCTAGCTAGATGACCAATGTTTTTAATTGCATTTGCATGCTAAGCTGAAATTGTGTGGTCTGGCTGGTCTAGTGGTAATGACACCGTCACATAGTGTAAAGGTTTTAATCCCTTTGACACAACCTCTATCTTTCCCCACTGTCGTCCCCTCAACATCTGTTCAATAAAATCATGAAAAAAATCGAATAAAAAGAAAAGTCAAATTCTTGTTTGTGAGTGAATCCTGACAGAGCAGAGAGGAGGCTGTTTGTTTACCTCGCTACCCATGAGGCCGGTGCCCAGGTGGTATGTGTTGCCTTGGTGACGTATCTGGATGTTGTAGACCTTGCCTTGGTTCAGCACCATGAGGGTGTAGGGCTGCTCAGAAGAACCCTTGGAACTGTCCCTCACCAGAAACGCTCCATCCTGAAACACACACAGCTACGTTGATACACAGACTGTGTGTGTGCGTGTGTGTTAGTGAAGCCCACGAGGGGAGGGGATTCCTGACCTTGTTAACCCATCTGAGAGATGCTTCAGCCTGGCCTCTGGTCACCAGTCCTCCATACCACTCAGGATCAATGTCCTGCACACAGCAGGGAACAGCAACAGACCAACAGTGTTAGAATGCAAAAAAAAAAGAGAAAACCCATTGTGCTCCATTGTGGTTGGGCAGGAACAACTAGCAGGCCGTTCAAAAACAAGAGTAAAACAGCACTCCAGCCCGCACACACTGGTCTCCTCTCGTGTGAGTTTTTACACTTGTTTTTGAGTGCTGTTAAGTTCTTAGGCACAGTACCTATGGGGTGTTTCTGCATGGTTGTGTTTGGTAGGTTTTGTGTGTGGACCCTAAGAGCGTTTCGCTACACTCGCAATAACATCTGCTAACCATGTGTATGTGACCAATAAAATTTGATTTGATTTGAAGAGAAGTGTGGTCATGGCCCTAGTGTTTGTATACTGCAACAGTGCTATCTTTTGGCCAGTGACACTAACTACATACTGTCATGACGTTGGCCTCTTTGGGTATAGCAAGCCGATCCCCCTCTCCCTGCCTCCCCCTTTCCTCCTTCAACTAGGTTGCTGTGGTCAGAGAGACATCATAAATTCCTGAGAATCTCCTCATGGACACACAGTATAGAGAGAGTACATTTTCATGGAGAACAAAGGAATTCCTTCCACCTCACAGAACTTGAGGTACGAACAAATTTCATGTTCCGGAGAAAGTATAAAAGATCGGTGAAGAATCCAGCTACGAACTGGTCCGTTTGTCACAACTTGGGGAAGCTCATGGGAGACGGTGTGGACACATAATCATAACGCTGTTTATATAATAGCCTCAGATATGAGGTTTACATCTAATTGTTGTATAAGATGAATGAGTGAGTATGATACTGTTTGTATAATTGTGTAATATGATTTTGGACTGTTTAATGAAGAAAAATACAATTCCCTTTTGATTTGAAATAAATCAGAGGACCGCCCCTGAGCTCAGTTAGGGTCAGGCATCCTGGGAAAGCCCTCTTCGGCCCTTACGAATAAAACCCCCACTCGGGTTTTCGATCAGCAGACCGAGCTTACCTCAATTACGAGATGGCTGAAGGTTGCAGACCATGTTTTTCTCCATTAGGAAGACAAAGGTTGTAGACCATTGCTGAATCTTTTAACCATACCACGTGGTTAAACTCTTAGACTATCGATACCGACAGAATAAGAACGAGTCTTTGATATTAATTACTAGTCTGCAGCTAGGAATTCGGGTATCATTGAACGCGAAGAACGACAACCGCCGAAACATCCATTCTATAACGAATGTCACTCTGAACAATCCCCTCTAACCACAACTGAGAGAGAGAGGGAGAGACGGACAATTCTACAAAAGTGAACTTTTCACCAGCGATCAAGACGACTCACTGAGCGTAAATATATATATATATTGATGGCAATTATTCCCATATGAGTGAGCGTTCATGTGCAAAGGATTAGCATTTCAATTGTTATAATTATCAACTTTGTAGTGACTTCTTAGTCAACCCCACTTCCCCTTTAGTCTAACAAGCCACCATGCTGGTTTAGCCCACTAGGGCACATTCTCCTATCATTTCATGTGATTACTTATTTAGTAATAAATAAATTATTTAAGACAATTGATGTATGGATGACTCATATGAAGACTGGGTTTGTGCAGATAACCAACAATTTATGACGTTTGGAATGAGACTAACGTGAGGTAAAGTAAATAATTCATAATTAAAACGTAGGAGTATATTAAATGTATAATATGTATAATATATATATTACATGTATAATATTGTATGTTGATATGTAAATAATGTCTGCTCTGCTGGTGTAAATCTACTGATGTAAAAAGGGTGTTTGATTGATCTGCTCACCTTCTCTGTGCCTGGCATTGTGTTGGGGACCATTGAAGGAGGTTTACTGGAGCTGGGTCTGTTGGTAGAGAAGATATGCTAGTACAACATGTTAGGAGAATTGACTCCATCTTCATCTCATTAGTCCAAAGTGAATTATTCTCTTTGAATTCTCACTCTGAATTTACTGAAGGAACATGAACCGGTAAAAACAACATTATTTTAATTGTTTTCATCAAGACTGTCTTTCAATAGAAAACCAAGAAGGGGAAGAAGCACCTTCAGACTGAGTTACAGCCAAGGGGTTAATGGGAATGGAGAGGTCTGGGTTAGGCTACCTATAGTCTGGTGGCTTTGGGCCCTTTAGTTGAGGTGGCTTCACTATGGCGGGCTGGGGAGAGCTGAATGGACTGCACTCTCCTGGACACCGTGGGTAGTCACCAAACAGACAAGAAAATCAGAAGTTAGGCAAAACATTGCATTCTCAACCTGCTAGTCAACAGTAGCCATAATTATGGCAATCTGTCCGTACCGTAGTTTACATTTCTTTGTCTTTGCAAGGCAACTTTAGTATGTAGCATAAGGGGTTCTCAACACATTGACAACGCCTTTCTAATTGCCCATATTGGGGATTAATATTTTCAATATCATTGAATTGAAAAGACTTGACCTGAATAAACAGACTAGGAGGCTAAATCAACAGGACAACAGACAGTTGGCATAGTTACTTGTAGGAGTTGTTTTGGTGTTTGTGTGATGTTGTTTCTTGGTGGGAGCGGGCTGTCCAGGCTTCTTGCTTCGGTCGACCATGGGGACAGAAGGGCCTGTTGGGGATGGGGGAGGAAAATGTGTCTCGAACGAACCACTAATAAGCATTCAAAGAAGTGATCTGGTGATGTTGCTTTAATTTAACTAAGGTATGAAAAAACATCGAATTAGATTAGGCCAAGACAGCTCTAGTCATTTCAATTCTATGGTTTTACCTACCTTAGTTGAATGCCACCTCATAGAATGCACGGATTGTCCCATTAGGTAGGAGTGTCTGCTAAATGACTCAAATGTCATCTGTCCTGATTTTCTGGCCTCATCATACGTCTGTGAGCTTAATCTACCTCTAAACTAGGGTTTCCCCAACTCGGTCCTGGGCCCCCCCTGGGTGCACGTTTTGATTTTTGCCCTAGCACTACACGGCTGATATTTGTATTATTTGAGTCAGCGGTGTAGTACTAGGGTAAAAACCAAAACGTGCACCTGGGGGTCCCAGGACCACATTTGGGAAACTCTGCTCTAAACCACTAGCCTCCTGTTCCTTATTTTTCATGGTGCTGATCACAACAGAATAGTCCCGCTCTTTACAATATCAACACAAGCAGCTAACAGACAGACCGGATGATCTCTGGTAACATGGTCAGAGTGACTTACGTTTACCTGCAGCTTTGAATGGCCTCTGAGGGGAGGGGTCTAGTCTGGATGTGGGAGGTCTGGCCAGCTAGAGAGAGCGAGAGAAAGAGAGTGGGGGGAAGAGAGTGACAGAGAGCAGGCGAGAGTTGGAATATTAATTAACAATGATTGATCTCAGAAAGAGAGGTGGATG
>NC_034188.2:16675327-16717827 GCF_002021735.2 Oncorhynchus kisutch | reverse complement strand
CATGTGACTTTAAATGTTATATCAATAAGCCTTAAATCAGGCCTGTACTAAGGTCATTGTATTTGACACTGATCTGGTCCTTTATTGTATGGTCCTCTCTCTCTGCATCAGACCGGCTGCTATGTGTCGATCTAACATTACATTTCAGACTGATATGTGTTTTCAAACACAGACACCTAGCTACAGTTGCTAGTCTCACTCTTATTGGACCCTCCTCTTGCAAGATTGTTTAGGACAGAAAGACAGTTTGCGCCTCCTTTACTGTATAGTAGGTTGAGTTTAATATCTGCCCAGCAACAGATATTATTAGATGATATGTGATTGTGTCCTGAGTCTACGGCTGCGTTTAGACAGGCAGCCCAATTCTGATCATTGTTTCACTAATCCCTTTTAACCAATCAGATCAGCTCTGAAAAATATGTGAAAAGATCTGATGTGATTGGTCAAAATGTATTTTTTATTTTTTTATTTCACCTTTATTTAACCAGGTAGGCTAGTTGAGAACAAGTTCTCATTTACAATTGCGACTTGGCCAAGATAAAGCAAAGCAGTTCGACACATACAACAACACAGAGTTACACATGGAGTAAACAAACATACAGTCAAAAACACAGTAGAAAAATAAGTCTATATACAGTGTGAGCAAATGAGGTGAGATAAGGGAGGTAAAGGCAAAAAAAGACCATGGTGGCGAAGTAAATACAATATAGCAAGTAAAACACTATAGAAAATAGATAGAAAATACCAATTAGTGGGAAAAAGATGAAAATTGGGCTGCCTGTCTAAACGCAGCCTATGTCTAATTTAGGCTGCTGCCTGTGTTCGATGTCTTATTCAGCCTGTTTGATTTGATTTGATATGCCTGTATTTGAAACCCAAACACACAAAAATAGAATGAAAATTGTATGTAGCTCTAAACCTCACAGGATGTTCTTCACACTCCAATATGGTGGCCAAACGGTCCACTTGGATCATGGCATTTCAATTTGAATATCTAGTTTACTGCATTTCTATGAACATGATCCAGGCCTGCAGACTGTTGTGATGGCACAGATAGCCAGCCCACCATTCAACTCACTACTGAATCTGGTATCTCACACCAAGGTGAGGGCAATGGGGAGGTGGTGGGGATAGAGGAGGGAAGGCTGATCAGGGCTGTCTGGGTATGAAGACAGCCATACCCCTGGGGGGTCCTAACAAAGCCTGCCCTCCAGCCTCCAGTCTCCATCATATTGAGAGACACTCCTTTATACAGAGGTTGCAGCTGAATGGCACACATTACCTGTACCGTGAACTGCATTCAACCAGGGTCTGGATCTGGCTAAAAGTTGTGCTCTGTATAGGAAATAAGGTGTGTGAAACCTAAATAAGTTGAAAACAACAGATAGCCTCTAGAGAACAGTGTTCCAGTGTGTTAGTTGATTGAGCCCCAAGGCTTCTAGAGAACAGTGTTCCAGTGTGTTGGTTGGTTGAGCCCCAAGGCCTCTAGAGAACAGTGTTCCAGTGTGTTGGTTGGTTGAGCCCCAAGGCCTCTAGAGAACAGTGTTCCAATGTGTTGATTGGTTGAGCCCCAGGGCTCCTAGAGAACAGTGTTCCAGTGTGTTGGTTGAGACCCAGGGCCTCTAGAGAACAGTGTTCCAGTGTGTTGGTTGAGACCCAGGGCCTCTAGAGAACAGTGTTCCAGTGTGTTGGTTGAGCACCAGGGCCTCTAGAGAACAGTGTTCCAGTGTGTTGGTTGAGCACCAGGGCCTCTAGAGAACAGTGTTCCAGTGTGTAGGTTGGTTGAGCCCCAGGGCCTCTAGAGAACAGTGTTCCATTGTGTTGGTTGGTTGAGCCCCAAGGCCTCCAGAGAACAGTGTTCCAGTGTGTTGGTTGAGCCCCAAGGCCTCTAGAGAACAGTGTTCCAGTGTGTTGGTTGAGCTCCAAGGCCTCTAGAAAATAGTGTTCCAGTGTGTTGGTTAAGCCCCAGGGCCTTTAGAGAACAGTGTTCCAGTGTGTTGGTTGAGCCCCAGGGCCTCTAGAGAACAGTGTTCCAGTGTGTTGGTTGAGCCCCAGGGCCTCTAGAGAACAGTGTTCCAGTGTGTTATTTGAGCCCCAGGGCCTCTAGAGAACAGTGTTCCAGTGTGTTGGTTGAGCCCCAAGGCCTCTAGAGAACAGTGTTCCAGTGTGTTGATTGGTTGAGCCCCAGGGCTCCTAGAGAACAGTGTTCCAGTGTGTTGGTTGAGCCCCAGGGCTCCTAGAGAACAGTGTTCCAGTGTGTTGGCTGGTTGAACCCCAAGGCCTCTAGAGAACAGTGTTCCAGTGTGTTGATTGGTTGAGCTCCAAGGCCTCTAGAGAACAGTGTTCCAGTGTGTTGTTTGAGCCCCAGGGCCTCTAGAGAACAGTGTTCCAGTGTGTTGATTGGTTGAGCTCCAAGGCCTCTAGAGAACAGTGTTCCAGTGTGTTGGTTGAGCCCCAGGGCCTCTAGAGAACAGTGTTCCAGTGTGTTGATTGGTTGAGCTCCAAGGCCTCTAGAGAACAGTGTTCCAGTGTGTTGTTTGAGCCCCAGGGCCTCTAGAGAACAGTGTTCCAGTGTGTTGATTGGTTGAGCTCCAAGGCCTCTAGAGAACAGTGTTCCAGTGTGTTGTTTGAGCCCCAGGGCCTCTAGAGAACAGTGTTCCAGTGTGTTGGTTGAGATCTAGGGCCTCTAGAGAACTATATTGGGTTCTGATCTACAGGCCCACAATACACATTCAATTATGATGTGTAGCCGAAACGTGCAGCCATTTCTAGATCTGAAATGGGCCCTTGCATGGATACATATCCCTAACAACACAATATGGTTGTTGGCTCAACAATTAAATGTATGCATTTAAGTCAGGCCTATGGACACATATATACTGTATTGTGTATGAACATAGCCTGTATTCCCATACAAAATATATAGTAGGCTACAGTGTATTGTTCCTACAGGGATACACTTGGTTGGCCCTTCTGGGTAGGCCAATTCTCTATACCAACTTAGATGTCATAATATATTTCTTTAGAAATAATAGATAGTATTTACAGTGCTTTCTTCACATTTTGTACGTTACAGCCTTATTCTAAAATGTATTCAATCGTTTTTCCCCTCATCAACCTACACACTACCTCATAATGACAAATCAAAAAACAGTTTTTTAGAAAACTTATTTCCATAAGTATTCAGACCCTTTGCTATATGAGACTCAAAATTGAGCTCAAGTGGATCCTGTTTCCATTGATCATCCTTGAGATGTTTCTACAACTTGATTGGAGTCCACCTGTGGTAAATTCAATTGATTTGACATGATTTGGAAAGGCACACACCTGTCTATATAATGTCGTACAGTTGACAGTGCACATCAGAGCAAAAACCAAGCCATGAGGTCAAAGGAATTGGTAGAGTGGCCAGACAGAAGCCACTACTCAGTAAAAGGCACATGACAGCCCGCTTGGAGTTTGCCTCTAAAGGTCTCTCAGACCATCTGATGAAACCAATATTTAGCAGCATCATGCTGTGGGGATGTTTTTCTGTTTTTCACTACATTCCTAAATACAAATATGTACTTTTTACTCATTTTTCTCTCTACATGTTCTGACACCCAAAAGTACTTGTTACATTTTGACAGGAAAATGGTCCAACTCACACACTTATCTAGAAAACATCGCTGGTCATCCCTATTGCCTCTGATCTGTTAGACTCAATAAACACAAATGCTTTGTTTGTAAATTGTGTGTGTTGGAGTGTGCCCCTGGCTATCCATCAATACAAATACATCTGGTTTGTTTAATAGAAGGAATTTGAAATGATTTATACCTTTACTTTTGATACTTACGTACATTTGAGCAATTTTAGCAAAAAGTATATTTAAAATACTTTTAAATATACCAAATACTTTTAGACTTTTACTCAAGTAGTATTTTACTGGGTGACTTTCACTTTTACTAGAGTCATTTTCTATTAAGGTATCTTTACTTTTATTCAAGTATGACAGTTTTCTGGCTTCCCCAGGGATTTGACCCACGCACCACTACTGTAAAAAACATTCAATGTTACCAGGCTACATTCTTAGTTACCTTTATTTAACTAGGCAAGTCAGTTAAGAACACATTCTTATTGACATTGACAGCCTACCCCGGGCCAATTGTGCACCGCCCTATGGGACTCCCAATCACAACCACTTGTAATACAGCCTGGAATCAAACCAGGGTCTGTAGTGACACCTTTAGCACTGAGATACAGTGCCCTAGACCACTGCGCCACTCAGCAGCCCTTTGGGAACATCCATATTGTGGGTGTTTGTTTATACGGGCAATACATTTATCTCTAATTATTAGAACAATTTTTTGACCTGCTTTTCAATACTACAGGGATATCAGGCTTGTAGTTTGTATTAATTATGATTCATGACTTGTCTGAACTATAGGTGTGAATGTGCTGATTTAACTTCTGTCTCCCTCTACTGGGCCAAACTGTCTGCAAATACCCACTATTGCCATGATCATGCCATCCACTCAAGAATCATGTATTATTTGATAATTAAATGTATTGTATTGGTAGTGTAATGTGGTATATTGTTATATTCTCAGTTTGGACTGTCCAGACTCCCTTTCAGACTACTATCTTATTCTCATTCATCGTCAGAGAAAGTCACACCCAAATCGGTCGTTTTGTATTATACCATTTTGTCTTTATTTCATAAAGAAAAGTATAAAGTGAAATGTGAAAACACCTCAATAATCCCCCACCTTCCTCTCTTAGCCTAGATGCTTGACTTGGTTTGGTGTTCAACAACAAAACTGTCTGATTAAGAAACAAACCCCTAGCCCTTAGCCTCTACCCTTGGTACTTCTGAGTGGTTTGGATGGGTATACGTTAGGAAATAAGGGCTGGGGAGTAAGGTGGTTAGAGGCTAGGGTGTAGGAGCTAGGGCGTAGGGTGGTTAGAGGCTAGGGTGTAGGAGCTAGGGCGTAGGGTGGTTAGAGGCTAGGATGTAGGAGCTAGGGCGTAGGGTGGTTAGAGGCTAGGATGTAGGAGCTAGGGCGTAAGATGGTTAGAGGCTAGGGAGTAAGTGAGTAAAGACTAGGGTGTAGGGGCTAGGGAGTAAGGGGGTTAGAGGCTAGGGTGTAGGAGCTAGGGAGTAAGTGAGTAAAGGCTAGGGTGTAGGGGCTAGGGAGTAAGGGGGTTAGAGGCTAGGGAGTAAGGGAGTAAAGGCTGGGGTGTAGGGGTTAGGGAGTAAGGGGGTTAGAGGCTAGGGAGTAAGGGGGTTAGAGGCTAGGGAGTAAGGGAGTAAAGGCTAGGGTGTAGGGGCTAGGGAGTAAAGGAGTAAAGGCTAGGGTGTAGGGGCTAGGGAGTAAGTGAGTAAAGACTAGGGTGTAGGGGCTAGGGAGTAAGGGGGTTAGAGGCTAGGGAGTAAGGGAGTAAAGGCTAGGGTGTAGGGGCTAGGGAGTAAGGGAGTAAAGGCTAGGGTGTAGGGGCTAGGGAGTAAAGGAGTAAAGACTAGGGTGTAGGGGCTAGGGAGTAAAGGAGTAAAGGCTAGTGTGTAGGGGCTAGGGAGTAAAGGAGGAGAGACTAGGGTGTAGGGGCTAGGGAGTAAAGGAGTAAAGGCTAGGGTGTAGAGGCTAGGGAGTAATTGAGTAAAGGCTAGGGTGTAGGGGCTAGGGAGTAAAGGAGTAAAGGCTAGGGTGTAGGGGCTAGGGGGTAATTGAGTAAAGGCTAGGGTGTAGGGGCTAGGGAGTAAAGGAGTAAAGGCTAGGGTGTAGGGGCTAGGGAGTAAAGGAGTAAAGTCTAGGGTGTAGGGGCTAGGGAGTAAAGGAGTAAAGGCTAGGGTGTAGGGGCTAGGGAGTAAAGGAGTAAAGGCTAGGGTGTAGGGGCTAGGGAGTAAAGGGGTGAAGTCTAGAGGGTAGAGGGTTTCTGGCCCAATACTTGTTATTTAAAACAAAACCATCCTGGTATCCATGTTACAACTCTATTATCCTAATGAAAGATAGAGCCCTGTGAAGATGGCATGCTGTGTCTCAAATGGCACCATATTCCCTATATAGTGGACCAGGTCAAAAGTATTGCACTATATAGGGAATAAGGTGCCATTTGGAATACATCCGATGTACCCTCCTCCACTACTGCATCTCCTGGGGCCCTACAGCACCCTGTTATACAACACAACGTGACTTAAAGTAGAATACTGACAGACAGACAAAACAAAGTGATTTTGTTGGTGGCATCTCTGTCTCCTCTCCTGTTTCCCTCTCCTCCTCTTCTTCACCAAGTCACATCAAGGCGTGGCATCCCCTTTCCTTTCCTGTTCAATGGCTGAAACAAAAGACAGGAAGACACATACATACTGTATACATGTGCTGGAGATGTTGGCGAGGGAGAATGTGAATTGGGCTCCGGTCGTGTGTGGTTGTGTTGCAGAGACGATACAGAGTGCGACCCGAATGGTACCCTATTCCCTAAATAGTGCACTACTTTGACCTGGGCCTATAGGGAGAGAGTGATTCTGATGATTCAGTGATTTGTAGTAGAGAAGTGTTTGTATACTGCAGAGCTAGAGGAAGGTTGACAGCAGTAGAACTGACAACACCTATAGCTGCTAAAATGACTGCACGGGAGAGAGGGGAGAGGGGGGTATGAGAGAGAGGGGGAGGAGGGGAGAGAGAGAGGGGGAAAGAGAGAGTAAGGGGGAGAGAACGAGAGAGAGGGGGGGGGGTAGGAAAGGAAGAGCACTGCAGAGGCAGAATGAACACTTCCCTTACCACACCCTTAAAACACAAACACATACAGTACACACACACCACACTGCCATGATCACTCACTCTCTTTGGTTGGCAGGGGGTTCTTCTCTTTCGTCTCAGTCTTCTTCAGTTTGGTCTTGTCGAAACAGGCGATCTCTGTCAGGTCAGGTTTGTCAGACATTGTTGCTGTGAAAGAGAGAGATGGAGCAGGGAGAGAGAGATGGAGCAGGGAGAGAGAGATGGAGCAGGGGGAGAGAGATGGAGCAGGGGGAGAGAGATGGAGCAGGGAGAGAGATGGAGCAGGGAGAGAGAGATGGAGCAGGGAGAGAGAGATGGAGCAGGGGGAGAGAGATGGAGCAGGGGGAGAGAGATGGAGCAGGGGGAGAGAGATGGAGCAGGGAGAGAGAGATGGAGCAGGGAGAGAGAGATGGAGCAGGGAGAGAGAGATGGAGCAGGGGGAGAGAGATGGAGCAGGGGGAGAGAGATGGAGCAGGGAGAGAGAGATGGAGCAGGGAGAGAGAGATGGAGCAGGGAGAGAGAGATGGAGCAGGGAGAGAGAGATGGAGCAGGGGGAGAGAGATGGAGCAGGGAGAGAGAGATGGAGCAGAGAGAGATGGAGCAGGGAGAGAGATGGAGCAGGGGGAGAGATGGAGCAGTTAGAGAGAGATGGAGCAGGAAGAGGGAGCAGGGAGAGAGATGGAGCAGGGGGAGAGAGATGGAGCAGGGAGATAGAGATGGAGCAGGCACAGGGAGCAGGGAGAGAGATGGAGAGAGAGATGGAGCAGGGAGAGAGAGATGGAGCAGGGAGAGAGAGATGGAGCAGGGAGAGAGAGATGGAGCAGGGAGAGAGAGATGGAGCAGGGAGAGAGAGATGGAGCAGGGAGAGAGAGATGGAGCAGGGAGAGAGAGATGGAGAGGGAGATGGAGCAGGGAGAGAGAGATGGAGCAGGAAGAGGGAGCAGGGAGAGAGATGGAGCAGGGAGAGAGAGATGGAGCAGGGAGAGAGATGGAGCAGGGAGAGAGAGATGGAGCAGGGAGATGGAGCAGGGAGAGAGATGGAGCAGGGAGAGAGATGGAGCAGGGAGAGAGAGATGGAGCAGGGAGATAGATGGAGCAGGGAGAGAGAGATGGAGCAGAGAGAGGGAGATGGAGCAGGGAGAGAGAGATGGAGCAGGGAGAGAGATGGAGCAGGAAGAGGGAGATGGAGCAGGAAGAGGGAGATGGAGCAGGGAGAGAGATGGAGCAGGGAGAGAGAGATGGAGCAGGGAGAGAGATGGAGCAGGGAGATAGATGGAGCAGGGAGAGAGAGATGGAGCAGAGAGAGGGAGATGGAGCAGGGAGAGAGAGATGGAGCAGAGAGAGGGAGATGGAGCAGGGAGAGAGAGATGGAGCAGGGAGAGAGAGATGGAGCAGGGAGAGAGAGATGGAGCAGGGAGAGAGAGATGGAGCAGGGAGAGAGAGATGGAGCAGGAAGAGGGAGCAGGGAGAGATGGAGCAGGGAGAGAGAGATGGAGCAGGGAGAGAGAGATGGAGCAGGGAAAGAGAGATGGAGCAGGGAAAGAGAGATGGAGCAGGGAAAGAGAGATGGAGCAGGGAGAGAGAGATGGAGCAGGAAGAGGGAGCAGGAAGAGAGAGATGGAGCAGGGAGAGAGATGAAGCAGTGAGAGAGATGGAGCAGGGAGAGAGAGATGGAGCAGGAAGAGAGAGATGGAGCAGGAAGAGAGAGGTGGAGCAGGGAGAGAGAGAGATGGAGCAGGGAGAGAGATGGAGCAGGAAGAGAAATGGAGCAGGGAGAGAGATGGAAAGAGAAAGCGAGGAAATGAGGGAGGGAGAGAAAAGGAGAGAGAGAGGAAGAGAGGGGGAGAGAGAGACAGAGAGAAATCCTTGTTTCAATTATTTGACCTTGGCTGACAAACGAGCTACACACAAGGCAGAATCTTGAGTAGGGAGCGTTGGTAAAATCATTTCTGTTCATGAGTATGCCATCGTGTTTATGACTAATATGTGAATTTTGCCAATCTAGTTCCTAGTAGATATAGGGACCATGAGATGTGCTACACACATCATGCCAGCTTTCCACATGCCTACACACACGCTATCTAGCATGACACCATCTGTGTGAGGCTGGTCTCTTTGTTCTCTCCCTCTGCAGTTCTCTCTCTCTCTCTCTCTCTCTCTCTCTCTCTCTCTCTCTCTCTCTCTCTCTCTCTCTCTCTCTCTCTCTCTCTCTCTCTCTCTCTCTCTCTCTCTCTCTCTCTCTCTCTCTCTCTCTCTCTCTCTCTCTCTCTCTCTCTCTCTCTCTCTCTCTCTCTCTCTCTCTCTCTCTCTCTCTCTCTCTCTCTCTCAGATCTCTGCATCCTTGCCGTCCTTTCGCCTCCTGATCTCAACGCTGTTCCACAATGTTAAAATTTCATAGCCCAGTCCTACCTCAGCCTCAGCCCCATCCCTACCTCAGCCCCAGCCCTACCTCAGCCACCGCCCTACGTCAGCCCCAGTCCAGCCCTACCTCAGCTCCAGCCCTACCTCAGCCCAGCCCCAGCCCTACGTCAGCCCCAGCCCCTGCCCCAGCCCTACGTCAGCCCCAGTCCAGCCCCAGCCCTACGTCAGCCCCAGCCCTACCTCAGCCCAAGCCCTACCCCAGCCCTACGTCAGCCCCAGTTCAGCCCTACCTCAGCCCCAGCCCTACGTCAGCCCCAGCCCTGCCCCAGCCCCAAATCAGCCCCAGTCCAGCCCCAGCCCTACGTCAGCCCCAGCCCTAAGTCAGCCCTACGTCAGCCCCAGTCCAGCCCTACCTCAGCCCAAGCCCTACCCCAGCCCTACGTCAGCCCCAGTCCAGCCCTACCTCAGCCCCAGCCCTACCTCAGCCGAAGCCCCAGCCCTAGCCCTACGTTAGCCCTACCGAAGCCCCAGCCTTACCCCAGGCCCAGCCCTACATCAGCTCTACCTCAGCCCCAGCCCTACCCCAGGCCCAGCCCTACCTCAGCCCCAGGCCCAGCCCTACCTCAGCCCAAGACCTACATCAGCCCCAGCTCTACACCAGCCCTACACCAGCTCTACACCAGCCCCACACCAGCTCTACACCAGCCCCACACCAGCCCTATCCCAGCCCTACCTCAGCCCTACCTCATCTATCTATTCCTCCATCTTTCAATTAATTTGTTCTTTCCATCCTTCCATCAGATCAGTACACTCCAGTCTTCAGTGTACAGCCACACCCCAGATCCTTTGTTTCAGTACACAGAAACAAAGCTAAATAAATAAAGATGGTGAGAGATAGAGAGGAACGAGAGAGAGGAGAGAGACTGAGGCTTACCTTTGTTACACACAGTAGTGTGCTCTAATCCGCCGGGGCAGGGATGGAACGAGATGGAGGTAGACAAGGCTGCGAGTGTCTTCGGGTGTCTGCACATCTAGGTCTGCACAAGGGTGTGGGTTTAAGACAGAATAAGGGAGGAGGAAGGACGGAAGAGGGAAGGAGGGAGAAACTAAGAGAGGGAGGGGTAGAGAGGAGGCACTAAAAGATTGGTAGGGAGCAAAAAGAGAGAGCGGGAGGGAGAGATGATAAGTCTGCCGTCTCCTTTCTCTTTCTTCATTTAGTTAATATTCATGTTCTCCAGGGAAGACATTGGTGGAAGAGCCAACCAATGGCAAGCTGCCGTGCTGTGCTATTCATTAAGATAATGCATCATACACTATTTAATCAACGCACTGAGGTGATTTTGGGGAATTGGCATTCTGAGGACAGGGACAGATGACGTAACACTTGAATGTCTAAAAATACAATTTATTTATTTTTCATAACAATATAGTAAAATAATTATATTGGTTTTTATGATACATATTTTCATTTTCTAAATACTGTAATTTGTCTGTACAGTATATAGTTCTGATCTTTTTCCATCTTTTTAATGTTTTTGTTCCAAATGGCATCTTAGTCCCTTTATACCAGAGCCAATGGTGTTTTGGTAAAAAGTAGTGCACAATATAGGGAATAGTACATACAGTGGCTTGCGAAAGTTTTCACCCCCCTTGGCATTTTTCCAATTTCATTGCCTTACAACCTGAAATAAAAAACAACGTGGGGGGATTTGTATCATTTGATTTACACAACATGTCTACCACTTTGAAGATGCTAAATATTTGATGGTGACACAAACAAGAAATAAGAAAGAAAAAAGAAGAGAACTTGAGTGCAAAACTATTCACCCCCCAAAGTCAATACTTTGTAGAGCCACCTTCTGCAGCAATTACAGCTGCAAGTCTCTTGGGGTATGTATCTATAAGCTTGGCACAGCTAGCCACTGGGATTTTTGCCCATTCTTCAAGGCTAAACTTCTCCAGCTCCTTTAAAATGGATGGGTTCCGCTGGTGTACAGCAATCTGTAAGTCATACCACAGACTCTCAATTAGATTGAGGTCTGGGCTTTGACTAGGCCATTCCAAGACATTCAAATGTTTCCCCTTGAACCACTCACGCGTTGCTTTAGAGGTATGCTTAGGGTCATTGTCCTGCTGGAAGGTGAACCGAAGGTCCTAGTTTCAAATCTCTGGAAGACTGAAACAGGTTTCCCTCAAGAATTTCCCTGTATTTAGCGCCATCCATCAATTCTGACCAGTTTCCCAGTCCCTGCCGGTGAAAACATCCCCACAGCATGATGCTGCCAACACCATGCGTCACTGTGGGGATGGTGTTCTCGGGATGATGAGAGGTGTTGGGTTTGCACCAGACATAGTGTTTTCCTTGATGGCCAAAAAGCTCAATTTTAGTCTCATCTGACCAGAGTTCCTTCTTCCATATGTTTGGGGAGTCTCCCACGTTCCTTTTGGCGAACACCAAACGTGTTTTCTTATTTCATATATACTGTCTAGTGAGTATCTATATGGTGTGTATATACTGTCTAGTGAGTGTGTATATGGTGTGTATATACTGTCTAGTGAGTGTCTATATGGTGTGTATGTACTGTCTAGTCAGTGTGTATATGGAGTGTATATACTGTGTCATGACATTGGCCTGGGGGGTAGGTTCATGACAGTCATAAATACCTCTTCCCCCATTTTTCCTCTCTCTACACTACTGATGTTACATTTGAAAAACCCTTGGTTAACATAGAGATTCTGGGACCATCAGAAGGTGGGGCTAAATGAACTATATTCTGGTAATCCGACCAATTGAACATATGCGGTGGTACTTAATGAATATGATGTCAGTTCGGTTGTCATCTGAGACATTCTCATCAATGATAGGATGACATAAACTCTACAGTGGAAAGTCTACACATCAGAGTTATCAGATTCACATGGAATTGTTGTTCAATTTAAATGTTTGAATATGAAATTATTCGTGATGGGATGAAATGTGATTTCAGCTTCTAGACATATATATAGTGTGTATATACACACCATATACACACTCACTAGACAGTATATACACACTCACTAGACAGTATATACACAGTCACTAGACAGTATATACACACTATATACACACTCACTAGACAGTATATACACACCATATACACACTCACTAGACAGTATATACACACCATATACACACTCACTAGAAAGTATATACACACCATATACACACTCACTAGACAGTATATACACACTCGCTAGACGGTATATACACAGTCACTAGACAGTATATACACACCATATACACACTCACTAGACAGTATATACACACTCACTAGACAGTATATACACACCATATACACACTCACTAGACAGTATATACACACTCACTAGACAGAATATACACACTCACTAGACAGTATCTACACACCATATTCACACTCACTAGACAGTTGTGTCTTTAGCTATGCCGGATTAAGCGATATCAGTTTGTCTCTGTGAATGGTTTGTCCTCTGACAAATCAACTGTAAATTTCGGTGTTCCTCAAGGTTCCGTTTTAGGACCACTATTGTTTTCACTATATATTTTACCTCTTGGGGATGTTATTCGAAAACATAATGTAAACTTTCACTGCTATGCGGATGACACACAGCTGTACATTTCAATGAAACATGGTGAAGCCCCAAAATTGCCCTCGCTAGAAGCATGTGTTTCAGACATAAGGAAGTGGATGGCTGCAAACGTTCTACTTTTAAACTCGGACAAAACAGAGATGCTTGTTCTAGGTCCCAAGAAACAAAGAGATCTTCTGTTGAATCTGACAATTAATCTTAATGGTTGTACAGTCGTCTCAAATAAAACTGTGAAGGACCTCGGCGTTACTCTGGACCCTGATCTCTCTTTTGAAGAACATATCAAGACCATTTCAAGGACAGCTTTTTCCATCTACGTAACATTGCAAAAATCAGAAACTTTCAGTCCAAAAATTATGCAGAAAAATTCATCCATGCTTTTGTCACTTCTAGGTTAGACTACTGCAATGCTCTACTTTCCGGCTACCCGGATAAAGCACTAAATAAACTTCAGTTAGTGCTAAATACGGCTGCTAGAATCCTGACTAGAACCCCAAAATTTGATCATATTATTCCAGTGCTAGCCTCCCTACACTGGCTTCCTGTCAAAGCAAGGGCTGATTTCAAGGTTTTACTGCTAACCTACAAAGCATTACATGGGCTTGCTCCTACCTATCTCTCTGATTTGGTCCTGCCGTACATACCTACACGTACGCTACGGTCACAAGACGCAGGCCTCCTAATTGTCCCTAGAATTTCTAAGCAAACAGCTGGAGGCAGGGCTTTCTCCTATAGAGCTCCATTTTTATGGAACGGTCTGCCTACCCATGTCAGAGACGCAAACTCGGTCTCAACCTTTAAGTCTTTACTGAAGACTTATCTCTTCAGTGGGTCATATGATTGAGTGTAGTCTGGCCCAGGAGTGGGAAGGTGAACGGAAAGGCTCTGGAGCAACGAACCACCCTTGCTGTCTCTGCCTGGCCGGTTCCCCTCTTTCCACTGGGATTCTCTGCCTCTAACCCTATTACAGGGGCTGAGTCACTGGCTTACTGGTGCTCTCTCATACCGTCCCTGGGAGGGGTGCGTCACCTGAGTGGGTTGAGTCACTGATGTGATCATCCTGTCTGGGTTGGCGCCCCCCCTTGGGTTGTGCCGTGGCGGAGATCTTTGTGGGCTATACTCAGCCTTGTCTCAGGATGGTAAGTTGGTGGTTGAAGATATCCCTCTAGTGGTGTGGGGGCTGTGCTTTGGCAAAGTGGGTGGGGTTATATCCTTCCTGTTTGGCCCTGCCCGGGGGTGTCCTCGGATGGGGCCACAGTGTCTCCTAACCCCTCCTGTCTCAGCCTCCAGTACTTATGCTGCAGTAGTTTATGTGTCGGGGGCTAGGGTCAGTTTGTTATATCTGGAGTACTTCTCCTGTCCTATTCGGTGTCCTGTGTGAATTTAAGTGTGCTCTCTCTAATTCTCTCTTTCTCTCTTTCTTTCTCTCTCTCGGAGGACCTGAGCCCTAGGACCATGCCTCAGGACTACCTGGCATGATGACTCCTTGCTGTCCCCAGTCCACCTGGCCGTGCTGCTACTCCAGTTTCAACTGTTCTGCCTTATTATTATTGGACCATGCTGGTCATTTATGAACATTTGAACATCTTGGCCATGTTCTGTTATAATCTCCACCCGGCACAGCCAGAAGAGGACTGGCCACCCCACATAGCCTGGTTCCTCTCTAGGTTTCTTCCTAGGTTTTGACCTTTCTAGGGAGTTTATCCTAGCCACCGTGCTTCTACACCTGCATTGCTTGCTGTTTGGGGTTTTAGGCTGGGTTTCTGTACAGCACTTTGAGATATCAGCTGATGTACGAAGGGCTATATAAATACATTTGATTTGATTTGATATGACATGCTATTCTATAAAATAATTTATCCGTAATTAATGTTACCTGATTGAGCTAATCATGTAAATGTAATTAGCTAGAGAGTCGGGGCACCACGAAATAATATTTATAGAGCTGTTATCTTCCGAATACACTCTTAAAGACCTAGTAATACTTTACATCAATAGCAGTCGTCACCTTAATTCAGTGTCATCTGAAAGTTGTAAATTCTTGGTAAGCTTCACGAGCCCTGGCCAGCAAGTTGAATCAGCAATACAAAATTGGGTTTAATTATTTATTTACGAAATACCTAACTAATCACACAGAATTACACATACACATAATTAATCATGACTTGATTACAAATTACGTCATAAAGGAAAACACCCCTAGCGGGCGGGACAGATATGACAGCTTGTTACACAAAAGAAAAGGGGCTGGGTTTGAGTGAAAGAGCAGGAAGACTGAGGAACAAAGGGCAAAGTTGTGCTATCGTAAATACAGTATTTTATGCATTCTAAATTACCGCCCATTTGGAAAAGGAAAATGCAACAAATATTTACTCTGATCTGCGCTTCGGTAGGTTGGTGGTAGATGGAAGGCCGTGTTGCCCAACCGAGTCCTTTGTCTTTTGAAGAATGTCTCTGCTGGTAAATTGTATACGTGTAGTAACGTCGTTGTGTGGTAGACGGGATACTCTGTCTGTTCCTTCCTAACCTGCGTTTGCAGCTGCTGTTGCTAACTCAATGGCTAGGAGGTATCACTTCTGTAGTGAATAAGAGTTCAAAGTTCATACCATTCGCAACCAAAGCTCACGCCGATGTTGGCTTCGTTCTGTAGTTATTATCTGAACCATTCTGACATCGGACTGTCGTCCTCACATCCTCGGAACAGGAGGTTATAGTCGTCAAGGCTTTATATAGGAAGGGAGAGGAGGGTGTGTTTGAAAAGTTTTATAGCCCATGTCCCTTCACAGGGCCGGGCCACTGATTGAGCAGGGCCCTAACCTTATGAAAACCAAATCTCACATTTTAGAAGCTAAAATCACATTTCATCCCATCCCAATAATTTCATATTCAAACATTTAAATTGAACATTAATTTCATGTGAATCCGATAACTCTGATGTGTAGACTTTCCACTGCAGAGTTTGTCATCTTATCATTGATGAGAATGTCTCAGATGACGACCGAACTGACATCATATTCATTAAGTACCACCGCATATGTTCAATTGGTCGGATTACCAGAATATAGTTAATTTCCCCCCACCGTCTGATGTTCCCAGAATCTCTATGTTAACCAAGGGGTTTGCAAATGTAACATCAGTAGGGTAGAGAGAGGAAAAAGGGGTAAAGAGGAGTTTATGACTGTCATGAACCTACCCCCCAGGCCAATGTCATGATAATACTGCCTAGTGAGTGTGTATATGGTGTGTATATACTGTCTAGTGAGTGTGTATATGGTGTGTATATACTGACTAGTGAGTGTCTATATGGTGTGTATATTTTTTCTAGTGAGTGTGCATATGGTGTGCATATACTGTCTAGTGAGTGTCTATATGGTGTGTATATACTGTCTAGTGAGTTGTGTATATGGTGTGTATATACTGTCTAGTGAGTGTGTATACTGTCTAGTGAGTGTCTATATGGTGTGTATATACTGTCTAGTGAGTGTGTATATACTGTCTAGTGAGTGTCTATATGGTGTGTATATACTGTCTAGTGACTGTGTATATGGTGTGTATATACTGTCTAGTGAGTGTCTCTATGGTGTGTATATACTGTCTAGTGAGTGTCTTTATGGTGTGTATATACTGTCTAGTGAGTGTGTATATGGTGTGTATATACTGTCTAGTGAGTGTCTATATGGTGTGTATATACTGTCTAGTGAGTTGTGTATATGGTGTGTATATACTGTCTAGTGAGTGTGTATACTGTCTAGTGAGTGTCTATATGGTGTGTATATACTGTCTAGTGAGTGTCTTTATGGTGTGTATATACTGTCTAGTGAGTGTGTATATGGTGTATATATACTGTCTAGTGAGTGTCTATATGGTGTGTATATACTGTCTAGTGAGTGTGTATATGGTGTGTATATACTGTCTAGTGAGTGTCTATATGGTGTGTATATACTGTCTAGTGAGTGTGTATACTGTCTAGTGAGTGTCTATGTGGTGTCTATATACTGTCTAGTGAGTGTGTATATACTGTCTAGTGAGTGTGTATACTGTCTAGTGAGTGTCTATATGGTGTGTATATACTGTCTAGTGAGTGTGTATATGGTATGTATATACTGTCTAGTGAATGTGTATATGGTGTGTATATACTGTCTAGTGAGTGTCTATATGGTGTGTATATACTGTCTAGTGAGTGTGTATATGGTGTGTATATATACTGTCTAGTGAGTGTCTATATGGTGTGTATATACTGTCTAGTGAGTGTGTATATGGTGTGTATATACTGTCTAGTGAGTGTCTATATGATGTGAATATACTGTCTAGTGAATGTCTATATGGTGTGTATATACTGTCTAGTGACTGTGTACATGGTGTCTATATACTGTCTAGTGAGTGTGTATATGGTATGTATATACTGTCTAGCGAGTGTCTATATGGTGTGTATATGGTGTCTATATACTGTCTAATGAGTGTGCGTAGGATCAGTGCAAGATAGTCAGTGCAGATAGTCCAGGTACCATTAATTTACTATTTAGCAGTCTGGCTATTTAGCAGTCATATGGCTTGAGGGTAGAAGCTGTCTCGGAGCCTGTTGGTCTGAGAGCCGATGCTGGACGGCAGCAAAGTGAACAGTCTATGGCTGGGTGGCTAGAGTCTTTGCCACTTTTTCGTGCCTTCCTCTGACTGTGTGATCTAGAGATCCTGGTTGGCAGGGAGCTAGACCCTGATACAGAGTTCCTGGTTGGCAGGGAGCTAGACCCTGATATAGAGTTCCTGGTTGGCAGGGAGCTAGAGTCTGATATAGAGTTCCTGGTTGACAGGGAGCTAGGCCCTGATATAGAGTTCCTGGTTGGCAGGGAGCTAGACCCTGATATAGAGTTCCTGGTTGGCAGGGAGCTAGAGCCTGATATAGAGTTCCTGGTTGGCAGGGAGTTAGAGCCTGATATAGAGTTCCTGGTTGGCAGGGAGCTAGACCTGATATAGAGTTCCTGGTTGGCAGGGAGCTAGGCCCTGATATAGAGTTCCTGGTTGGCAGGGATCTAGACCCTGATATAGAGTTCCTGGTTGGCAGGGAGCTAGGCCCTGATATAGAGTTCCTGGTTGGCAGGGAGCTAGGCCCTGATATAGAGTTCCTGGTTGGCAGGGATCTAGACCCTGATATAGAGTTCCTGGTTGGCAGGGAGCTAGGCCCTGATATAGAGTTCCTGGTTGGCAGGGAGCTAGACCCTGATATAGAGTTCCTGGTTGGCAGGGATCTAGAGCCTGATATAGAGTTCCTGGTTGGCAGGGAGCTAGGCCCTGATATAGAGTTCCTGGTTGGCAGGGAGCTAGGCCCTGATATAGAGTTCCTGGTTGGCAGGGAGCTAGACCCTGATATAGAGTTCCTGGTTGGCAAGGAGCCCTGCCCCAGTGATGTACTAGGCTGTCTGCATCACCCTCTGTAGCGCTTTCTGGTCAAGGACAGTGCATTTGCCATACGAAACGGTGATGCAGCCAGTCAAGATGTTCTCATTGGTGCAACTGTAAAAGATTTTGAGGAACCCATGCCAAATCTTTTCAGCCTCCTGAGGGGTAAGAGACGCTGATCTTGCCCTCTTCACGACTGTGTGGGTGAGTTTGGATCAGTCCTTAGTGATGTAGACGCCAAGGAACTTGAAGCTCTCGATCCACTCCACAACGGCCCGTCCTTCCTTGGTATGGGGATTTCTCTGACCATAGAGATAGATTAGTGAACATAATTTGATGAGATTTACAAACCAGAATTCAGACACCACACGACTGACTCTGAAGATTCATCCAATCATTTCATGAACTCCTCATTTCAACTTGCATTCCATTCCCCAAATTCATGTACTTATACATTCATGTAGGCCTACCAACAATTGGAATTGGCATGTAAGTTTACTTCTTATATTGATTGAATTGAAATGGAATTGACCCAAAACCTTGCTTCCCTGAGCTGAGAACATTGTGTAGATTGTTTTGAAGTTGATGAAAGCTTTTATGAGTGTGTGTGTCTGTGTGGATGGACAGATGGAAGAGGAAACCGTCTGTGACCTTCACTCTGTGTTCAGTCTCTCTCATTAACCTTTGTGTGATAAATGTTAACATTGCTGAAAGCTTCACTACACAAAGGTCAGTCTGACCAATAGAAATGACCTGTCTGAAGGAACCTGCAGCATGTCTTTGGATCATAACAAACGTCTAAACATGTTTAATTAAAGTAGTCTGATTGAACCCAGTGTCTGATTTATGATGCTTCATAGGAGTGGTAAAACAACATGGTCTGTTGCATGTAAAAGGGTGGAATGTCTGTGAATGGCCACACTGGGGCATCAGTGGTTGAAGGTGAAATGTCTGTGAATGGCCACACTGGGGCAGCAGTGGTTGAAGGTGGTATGTCTATGAATGGCCACACTGGGATATCAGTGGTTGAAGGTGAAGTGTCTATGAATGGCCACACTGGGGCATCAGTGGTTGAAGGTGGAATGTCTGTGAATGGCCACACTGGGGCAGCAGTGGTTGAAGGTGGAATGTCTGTGAATGGCCACACTGGGGCATCAGTGGTTGAAGGTGGAATGTCTATGAATGGCCACACTGGGGCAGCAGTGGTTGAAGGTGTAATGTCTGTGAAGGGCCACACTGGGGCATCAGTGGTTGAAGGTGGAATGTCTGTGAATGGCCACACTGGGGCAGCAGTGGTTGAAGGTGGAATGTTTGTGAATGGCCACACTGGGGCAGCAGTGGTTGAAGGTAAAATGTCTATGAATGGCCACACTGGGGCATCAGTGGTTGAAGGTGGAATGTCTGTGAATGGCCACACTGGGGCAGCAGTGGTTGAAGGTGGGATTGTCTATGAAAGGCCACACTGGGATATCAGTGGTTGAAGGTGAAATGTCTGAATGGCCACACTGGGGTAGCAGTGGTTGAAGGTAAAATGTCTATGAATGGCCACACTGGGGCATCAGTGGTTGAAGGTGGAATGTCTGTGAATGGCCACACTGGGGCAGCAGTGGTTGAAGGTGAAATGTCTATGAATGGCCACACTGGGGCAGCAGTGGTTGAAGGTGAAATGTCTATGAATGGCCACACTGGGGCAGCAGTGGTTGAAGGTGAAATGTCTATGAATGGCCACACTGGGGCATCAGTGGTTGAAGGTGGTATGTCTGTGAATGGCCACACTGGGACAGCAGTGGTTGAAGGTGGAATGTCTGTGAATGGCCACACTGGGGCAGCAGTGGTTGAAGGTGTAATGTCTGTGAATGGCCACACTGGGGCAGCAGTGGTTGAAGGTGGAATGTCTGTGAATGGCCACACTGGGGCAGCAGTGGTTGAAGGTGAAATGTCTATGAATGGCCACACTGGGGCATCAGTGGTTGAAGGTGTAATGTCTATGAATGGCCACACTGGGGCATCAGTGGTTGAAGGTGGAATGTCTGTGAATGGCCACACTGGGGCATCAGTGGTTGAAGGTGAAATGTCTATGAATGGCCACACTGGGGCAGCAGTGGTTGAAGGTGGAATGTCTGTGAATGGCCACACTGGGGTAGCAGTGGTTGAAGGTGAAATGTCTATGAATGGCCACACTGGGGCATCAGTGGTTGAAGGTGGAATGTCTGTGAATGGCCACACTGGGGCAGCAGTGGTTGAAGGTGTAATGTCTGTGAATGGCCACACTGGGGCATCAGTGGTTGAAGGTGGAATGTCTGTGAATGGCCACACTGGGGCAGCAGTGGTTGAAGGTGGAATGTCTATGAAAGGCCACACTGGGGCAGCAGTGGTTGAAGGTGGAATGCCTATGAATGGCCACACTGGGGCAGCAGTGGTTGAAGCTGGAATGTCTGTGAATGGCCGCACTGGGGCAGCAGTGGTTGAAGGTAGAATGCCTATGAATGGCCACACTGGGGCAGCAGTGGTTGAAGGTGGAATGTCTATGAATGGCCACACTGGGGCAGCAGTGGTTGAAGGTGAAATGTCTATGAATGGCCACACTGGGGCATCAGTGGTTGAAGGTGAAATGTCTATGAATGGCCACACTGGGGCATCAGTGTCATACAAAGTAGGAACAGATGAGCTGACAGTGGAGACCCTACTGCTTAGCAGCATTACACCGTTCCAAAACCGACTGGTCCTGTGTACGCCTGTTGAATTTGAATTTGGATACATCTAAATCATATGTGTTTTGTTTGTGGTTGTCGGAGAATACGAGGATTGTATTTGTTTGACTGACCTCAAGAGAAGAAGTAAAATACTGTGTGGACAGAGAGAAGGACTGAGAGATGGACAGACAGTACAGAGAGTACAGAAAGTAAGACTGGGAGAAGACTGAGAGAAGCCCAGGGAGAAGAACATAGCGAATTACAGGGGGAAGGACAGGGAGAAGGACTGAGATAAGGACAGGTGAGAGGACTGAGATGAGGGCTGAGAGAAGGACAGGGAGAAAGACAGGGAGAAAAATGCACCCACAGACACCACAAACACTTCAAGGACTAATTCCTTCCAAGAAAAAGTCAAGGCAAAGTTTGAAGAAGAGAAAGGAAGTGGCAAGAATGTTATCAGAAAAGAGAAGGAGAGGGAGAGAGGAGTGGGAGGACAAGAAGGAGAGGGAGGAGAGGAGCGGAGAGGAGAGGAGAGTGGGAGGACAAGAAGGAGAGGAGAGGGAGGAGAGGAGAGGAGAGGAGTGGGAGGACCTGTCTGCCTGTCTGTCTGGCTTTAGAGGTTGAATCAATGGTGATGTTGGCCAGACTGACATGGGAGAAGAGCAGGGCAGGTATGAGGTAAGTAGAGAAAACAACATCAACTTCTACTAGGAGCACCATGAATATCATATGTCATGCTAACACATGTTTGTTTTACTATCCAAGGGGGACCAAACAATTGATTCCCATTCAAAATCCTATTTTCCCTAAGCCCTAACCCTAACCCAACCTTAACCCCAAACCCCTAACCCTAATTGTAACACTAATTCTAAACCTAACCCCTAAGCCTAAAAAAGCTTTTTCCTTGTGGGGACCGGCAAAATGTCCCCACTTGTCCAAATTTTCCTTGTTTACTTTCTTTCTGAGGGCTGGTCCCCACAAGGAGAGTAAAGCCAAACACACACACACACACACACACACACACACACACACACACACACACACACACACACACACACACACACACACACACACACACACACACACACACACAGAATATTTCCTGAGTTATGTTATTATGCTGTTGCCATGGTGAGAGGTTCCACTGCGGAACGGTCTGTTTCTTGTTACCCTGACGATGGGGCGCTGGATTAATAGGGTCAGTGTTTGTGTGTGTGTGTTTATTAGTGTGTCTGGTGATGGTCTTCATTTGTTTCTATTGAAGAGATATCACTGGGACACGATGTGTGTGTGTGTGTGACTGGAACAGAGACAAAGAGAGTACAGGCCCTTCTCTACGCTCTGAAACAGCAGACTTCAGTATGGAAGCAGAATACATATTAAGGCTAATCGTAGTTGAAATGTTAGCAGGGAATGCCCCACAACTAAAAAAAAAAGTATTCATTGATCTGGCCAAGGCTTTCGACTCTGTCAATCACCATATCCTCATCGGCAGACTCGACAGCCTTGGTTTCTCAAATGATTGCCTCGCCTGGTTCACCAACTACTTCTCTGATAGAGTTCAGTGTGTCAAATCGGAGGGTCTGCTGTCCGGACCTCTGGCAGTCTCTATGGGGGTGCCACAGGGTTCAATTCTTGGACCGACTCTCTTCTCTGTATACATCAATGAGGTCGCTCTTGCTGCTGGTGAGTCCCTGATCCACCTCTACGCAGACGACACCATTCTGTATACTTCCGGCCCTTCTTTGGACAGTGTGTTAACAACCCTCCAGGCAAGCTTCAATGCCATACAACTCTCCTTCCGTGGCCTCCAATTGCTCTTAAATACAAGTAAAACTAAATGCATGCTCTTCAACCGATCGCTACCTGCACCTACCCGCCTGTCCAACATCACTACTCTGGACGGCTCTGACTTAGAATACGTGGACAACTACAAATACTTAGGTGTCTGGTTAGACTGTAAACTCTCCTTCCAGACCCATATCAAACATCTCCAATCCAAAGTTAAATCTAGAATTGGCTTCCTATTTTGCAACAAAGCATCCTTCACTCATGCTGCCAAACATACCCTTGTAAAACTGACCATCCTACCAATCCTCGACTTTGGCGATGTCATTTACAAAATAGCCTCCAATACCCTACTCAACAAATTGGATGCAGTCTATCACAGTGCAATCCGTTTTATCACCAAAGCCCCATATACTACCCACCATTGCGACCTGTACGCTCTCGTTGGCTGGCCCTCGCTTCATACTCGTCGCCAAACCCACTGGCTCCATGTCATCTACAAGACCCTGCTAGGTAAAGTCCCCCCTTATCTCAGCTCGCTGGTCACCAGCAGGTATCAGGTATATCTCTCTAGTCACCCCCAAAACCAATTCTTTCTTTGGCCGCCTCTCCTTCCAGTTCTCTGCTGCCAATGACTGGAACGAACTACAAAAATCTCTGAAACTGGAAACACTTATCTCCCTCACTAGCTTTAAGCACCAACTGTCAGAGCAGCTCACAGATTACTGCACCTGTACATAGCCCACCTATAATTTAGCCCAAACAACTACCTCTTTCCCAACTGTATTTAATTTCAATTTATTTATTTTGCTCCTTTGCACCCCATTATTTTTATTTCTACTTTGCACATTCTTCCATTGCAAAACTACCATTCCAGTGTTTTACTTGCTATATTGTATTTACTTTGCCATCATGGCCTTTTTTGCCTTTACCTCCCTTCTCACCTCATTTGCTCACATTGTATATAGACTTGTTTATACTGCATTATTGACTGTATGTTTGTTTTTACTCCATGTGTAACTCTGTGTCGTTTTATCTGTCGAACTGCTTTGCTTTATCTTGGCCAGGTCGCAATTGTAAATGAGAACTTGTTCTCAACTTGCCTACCTGGTTAAATAAAGGTAAAATAAAATAAATAAATAAAAACTAATGAGAAAAATAATCTGGAAGGTCAGAGCTTCTAGTTAATGAGTACTGTCTGACATGCACACAAATAGACTGAGGAAACTGGAGTATTCAACTGAACTTCATCAGCACACTCTTACTTGGATATGAAGCAATCACACAGCTGATATGGTTCGGATGTATCTCACAGAAATCTAAAGACAAAACCTCGCATTCAAAATGTGACAGCAAAGTAACTCATGTGAAACACTTTACACATTTACAGGTTTTTATGGGGCTTGATAACAACTATCAATAATCAATGTAATTAATGTAATCAACAATAACAATAACAATGATCAATAATAATTTATTTCCCCCTACGTTCTAAAAGACCCATGGGATCTCTCCTCTCCTCTCCTCTCCTCTCCTCTCCTCTCCTCTCCTCTCCTCTCCTCTCCTCTCCTCTCCTCTCCTACTCCCTCCTACTTTCTACTCTCTCCTCCTCTCCTCTTCTTTTCTCTCGGCCTGGCCTCAGCTCGCCCCTACAGGGACACCATCTCCACACTCTCCCCCTCTTCTCTCTTTTTCATCCTGGTGGTGTTGAAGTACAGATAGACGGTAGTGGTGGTGTTGAAGTACAGATAGAGGGCCGTGGTGGTGTTGAAGTACAGATAGACAGCCGTGGTGGTGTTGAAGTACAGACAGAGGGCCCTGGTGGTGTTGAAGTACAGATAGACGGCCCTGGTGGTGTTGAAGTACAGATAGACGGCCCTGGTGGTGTTGAAGTACAGATAGAGGGCCCTGGTGGTGTTGAAGTACAGATAGAGGGCCCTGGTGGTGTTGAAGTACAGATAGAGGGCCCTGGTGGTGTTGAAGTAGAGATAGAGGGCCCTGCTGGTGTTGAAGTACAGATAGAGGGCCCTGGTGGTGTTGAAGTACAGATAGAGGGCCCTGGTGTATGTCACAGCACTCGTCTGAAGTCGGTACAGCCGATCTGCCAACTTCTGTCTGTAGCATCCGAACATTTTGGGCCAGTGGCACCCTGGGCGAACCCCCCCCCCTTCAGCCCTCCCCTCGTCTGAAGTCGGCCGACTGAAGTCGTCACATACCACACCAACAAGACATACTGGGTTTGGGAGGGAGAGAGATGTGTGTGTGTGTTGGGTGTAGACTGGGTTTGGGAGGGAGAGAGATGTGTGTGTTGGGTGTAGACTGGGTTTGGGAGGGAGAGAGATGTGGGGGGGTGTAGACTAGGTTTGGGAGGGAGAGAGATGTGCGGGGTGTAGACTGGGTTTGGGAGGGAGAGAGATGTGGGGGGGTGTAGACTGGGTTTGGGAGGGAGAGAGATGTGCGGGGTGTAGACTGGGTTTGACTCAGGTGTTAGCTAACAAACATAACATCATTGGTAGAGGAGCAGATGTTGTTATTTTCCAATTGATAAACGGAAGTGGAGCAACATCACGGACAAATACACATATGGGTTGGCTATATACTCTCTCTCTCTCTCTCTCTCTCTCTCGGTTGTTCTTATGTAACAGAATCATCAAGATTCCTTGGATCTGAATTCCGTTTGTTCATCTGCAATCAGAGCGAGGGAGCGTTGCCATGACAATGCCATTAAAAAATGTGACAGTGGAGGTGAAAAAGGGGGAGGAGAGAGGAGGGAGGGAGGAGTGGAAAGGGAGGTAACGGGTAGAGGGGATGAGGTGAAGGGGGAGGGACAGAAGGGGATGGAGGGATGAGAGATGGAGAGAAAGTCTATGTGGTTGAATCTGTGTTTGAAACTAACTGTTCGACTGAGGGACCTTACGGATAGTTGTATGTGTGGGGTACAGAGATGTTATTCAAAAATCTTGTTCAACACTATTATTGCAACTTGTTTTTTTTAATAAAAAAATAAATAAAAATAAAATAATTTAACCAGGTAGGCTAGTTGAGAACACCTTTATTTAACCAGGTAGGCTAGTTGAGAACACCTTTATTTAACCAGGTAGGCTAGTTGAGAACAAGATCTCATTTGCAACTGCGACCTGGCCAAGATAAAGCATAGCAGTGTGAACAGACAACACAGAGTTACACATGGAGTAAACAATTAACAAGTCAATAACACAGTAGAAAAAAAGAGAGTCTAAATACATTATGTGCAAAAGGCATGAGGAGGTAGGCGAGTAATTACAATTTTGCAGATTAACACTGGATATTGAAGTGATAAATGATCAGATGGTCATGTACAGGTAGAGATATTGGTGTGCAAAAGAGCAGAAAAGTAAATAAATAAAAACAGTATGGGGATGAGGTAGGTAAAAATGGGTGGGCTATTTACCGATAGACTATGTACAGCTGCAGCGATCAGTTAGCTGCTCAGATAGCAGATGTTTGAAGTTGGTGAGGGAGATGAAAGTCTCCAACTTCAGCGATTTTTGCAATTCGCTCCAGTCACAGGCAGTAGAGAACTGGAACGAAAGGCGGCCAAATGAGGTGTTGGCTTTAGGGATGATCAGTGAGATACACCTGCTGGAGCGCGTGCTACGGGTGGGTGTTGCCATCGTGACCAGTGAACTGAGATAAGGTGGAGCTATACCTAGCATGGACTTGTAGATGACCTGGAGCCAGTGGGTCTGGCGACGAATATGTAGCGAGGGCCAGCCGACTAGAGCATACAGGTCGCAGTGGTGGGTGGTATAAGGTGCTTTATTGACAAAACGGATGGCACTGTGATAAACTGCATCCAGTTTGCTGAGTAGAGTGTTGGAAGCTATTTTGTAGATGACATCGTCGAAGTCGAGGATCGGTAGGATAGTCAGTTTTACTAGGGTAAGTTTGGCGGCGTGAGTGAAGGAGGCTTTGTTGCGGAATACAAAGCCGACTCTAGATTTGATTTTCGATTGGAGATGTTTGATATGAGTCTGGAAGGAGAGTTTACAGTCTAGCCAGACACCTAGGTACCCATCCAGGGTGGTGATGCTAGTCAGGCGTGCGGGTGCAGGCAGCGAACGGTTGAAAAGCATGCATTTGGTGTTAGTAGCGTTTAAGAGCAGTTGGAGGCCACGGAAGGAGTGTTGTATGGCATTGAAGCTCGTTTGGAGGTTAGATAGCACAGTGTCCAAGGACGGGCCGGAAGTATATAGAATGGTGTCGTCTGCGTAGAGGTGGATCAGGGAATCGCCCGCAGCAAGAGCAACATCATTGATATATACAGAGAAAAGAGTCGGCCCGAGAATTGAACCCTGTGGCACCCCCATAGAGACTGCCAGAGGACCGGACAGCATGCCCTCCGATTTGACACACTGAACTCTGTCTGCAAAGTAGTTGGTGAACCAGGCACGGCAGTCATCAGAAAAACCGAGGCTACTGAGTCTGCCGATAAGAATATGGTGATTGACAGAGTCGAAAGCCTTGGCAAGGTCGATGAAGACGGCTGCACAGTACTGTCTTTTAACGATGGCGGTTATGATATTGTTTAGTACCTTGAGCGTGGCTGAGGTGCACCCGTGACCGGCTCGGAAACCAGATTACACAGCGGAGAAGGTAGGGTGGGATTCGAGATGGTCAGTGACCTGTTTGTTGACTTGGCTTTCGAACACCTTAGATAGGCAGGGCAGGATGGATATAGGTCTGTAACAGTTTGGGTCCAGGGTGTCTCCCCCTTTGAAGAGGGGGATGACTGCGGCAGCTTTCCAATCCTTGGGGATCTCAGACGATATGAAAGAGAGGTTGAACAGGCTGGTAATAGGGGTTGCGACAATGGCGGCGGATAGTTTCAGAAATAGAGGGTCCAGATTGTCAAGCCCAGCTGATTTGTACGGGTCCAGGTTTTGCAGCTCTTTCAGAACATCTGCTATCTGGATTTGGGTAAAGGAGAACCTGGAGAGGCTTGGGCGAGTAGCTGCGAGGGGGGTGGAGCTGTTGGCCGAGGTTGGAGTAGCGAGGCGGAAGGCATGGGAAATGCTTGTTGAAGTTTTCGATAATCATGGATTTATATGACTTGTTAAGCATATGTTTACCCCTGAACTTATTTAGGCTTGCCATAACAAAGGGGTTGAACACTTATTGACTCAAGACATTTAAGCTTTTAATTTTTTATGAATTTGTAAACATTTCAGGCTATTGTGTGTAAATTCAGGCTGTAACACAACAAAGTGTGAATACTTTCTGAAGGCTCTGTACCTGAGCTCCTCTCTCTAGTCAGACACGACAGGACCTCTGCCTCACAGGCTTGAAATTGTCATCACGCTAGTGTGAAGAGAAAATATTCCTACTGCACACTCGCTCGCTTTTACGCTTGTCAGTGTGTGTGTGTGAGCCGTGGTAATGAAGCCTCTGTCTGGCTGCTTTATTTCCCCAATGTACTCTCATATTATTGCTGCTTTCCTCAGGTCATTTATAGTGCTTAAAGATGGCTCAGCCAGCTAGCTTCTTCCACCATAGAGAGCAGCTGCCCTATTCTACCATACACAACTACCAGCAGTGGTGGATTTAAGTATAGGTGACATGGGCAGCCGCCCAGGGCGGCATCTTGCCGGGGGCACGTGGAGCCCGCACCAAAAAATCCGGAATAGTGGCTAGATAAGCCTCTCTCTCCTTGTTAACAGGCAATGCGTTACAAAGGGAATAGTGTGCCATGTGGGATGCACTCAGGGAGTTGAATAAGTGCTAAAGAGGGTTTAGGGTGCCAGGGAGTTGAATAAGTACTAAAGAGGGTTTAGGGTGCCAGGGAGTTGAATAAGTACTAAAGAGGGTTTAGGGTGCCAGGGAGTTGAATAAGTACTAAAGAGGGTTTGGGGTGCCAGGGAGTTGAATAAGTACGAAAGAGGGATTAGGGTGCCAGGGAGTTGAATAAGTACTAAAGAGGGTTTAGGGTGCCAGGGAGTTGAATAAGTACTAAAGAGGGTTTAGGGTGCCAGGGAGTTGAATAAGTACTAAAGAGGGTTTAGGGTGCCAGGGAGGTGAACAAGTACTAAAGAGGGTTTAGGGTGCCAGGTAGTTGAATAAGTACTAAAGAGGGTTTGGCTTGAGTTCATTTCTTCATTTGTTTCCCAGCATCGCAAAAATAACCCAGGGCATGAGAGGCACATCAACATCAACTAATTGGCCTGGATGGATCAGAATAGCCGCAGGGAACAATCTCTGCTAGCACTACTACCACTTTCTGGGACTGCAGAGAGAGAGAGAGAGAGAGAGAGAGAGAGAACATTCCTGGCTGACAGAGCGTCTATTGGGAGGTAATTGATATATCAGTATTAACACTGTGTGACTGAAAACACAGAACAGATCAACAAAGCCCAAGCACAGTGCCAAGACCGCTTGGCATCACTGTGTGATGAGGCTGGCATTGTTCCACATCAGTGGAGGCTGGTGACTTGAATAATTCAGGAGGATGGGGGACACATGGTATAGGCGCAGAATGCTTTCAAAAATCGTCAATGACTAATTATTTTAACCCAAAGCATTTAATAAAGACATTTATAGTACAATATTATGGGGAATGGGAATGAGAGGGCTACTTACACCGTGTTGGGAGGGACCACAGCAGCGATTTAATGAGGGTATGAGGCATGAGTTGAGATGTTCAGAGGCTCGACTTCAGTGCAGGACAGGATTTGACTGGGAAGACAAAAAACAATAACACAACACACTACACAGTTAGACAAAAGATCTAAGAAAGAGTTAGTCCAAGCAAGGAGTAAAATCATGGATGTGTAAAACTATGATTCTGTTGCTGTATGTGATTGACTCTAAATACAGTCATGAGAGAAAATTGATAGTGGGACTCACAGTGCTTGGCGAGGAAACATTCAATGTACCAGTGGATGAGTGGGCACGTGAGACATGGCTTCAGTTCATGTCAGGAGACAGTTGACAAAGGTAGTGGAGTGGAGTAGTCATCACCTCTTAATCAGGGAACAGGAGGGGCCTTAACTTTAAATACAAATAGCAGATACACCATCGTAGGTTTGGGCAGCGAGTTGCTCTATGAAGTTAAACTCAGACATCTCAAAATTCATAAAGTTAAACACAGACTGCACATCTCACCCACTTGACACATCAAAGTAGCTCAAGAAACATTCCTGAATAAAGCCCTGATCATCCACATACCTGATGATAACTGACAACTGCAAGCAGACTGGTGGCACCATAGGTCCAAGAGCTGTCAGGCTGGTGACAGGTCCCAGAGTGGTCAGACTGGTGGCACCATAGGTCCCAGAGCTGTCAGACTGGTGACAGGTCCCAGAGTGGTCAGACTGGTGGCACCATAGGTCCCAGAGAGGTCAGACTGGTGACAGGTCCCAGAGTGGTCAGACTGGTGGCACCATAGGTCTCAGAGCAGTCAGACTGGTAGCACCATAGGTCCCAGAGCAGTCAGACTGGTGGCACCATAGGTCCCAGAGCTGTCAGACTGGTGGCACCATAGGTCCTAGAGCAGTCAGACTGGTGGCACCATAGGTCCCAGAGCAGTCAGACTGGTGGCACCATAGGTCCCAGAGCTGTCAGACTGGTGGCACCATAGGTCCCAGAGCAGTCAGACTGGTGGCACCATAGGTCCCAGAGCTGTCAGACTGGTGGCACCATAGGTCCCAGAGGGGTCAGACTGGTGGTACCTTAGGTCCCAGAGCTGTCAGACTGGTGGAAACAGGTCCCAGAGCAGTCAGACTGGTGGCACCATATTTCCCAGAGTGGTGAGACTGGTGGCACCATAGGTCCCAGAGCTGTCAGACTGGTGGCACCATAGGTCCCAGAGCAGTCAGACTGGTGGCACCATAGGTCCCAGAGTTGTCAGACTGGTGGCACCATATTTCCCCCATGGGCCCTGGAGTTTTTCCTTATATGTTAACCTAACCAGGAAAACTCTAGACCCTATAAGGTGCGGCAGTGATTAATCAGTTGTAAAAAGTTTATATGGGCTATGATGGGAGCAGTTTTTCCTAATCAGGTCACATGGTTTTAAAAAACTCCTGGTCCTAGGGGGATGAAAACCCTGTCAAACTGTCGCTATCTTATGTTTGTTCATATAAAATCTATTTAGACTAGATTAGGATGGGGAATTCCTCTACCCAGACACCTATGGTGCCACCCTTGACCCTTGTCTGACGTAATTTCCGGTCACAACTTGCAGGCTTGTTTTCGAGTTGCTGTGCGTTTTGTTGCTAACCTGTTTTGCTACCTGACAATTTTACGGTTTTCACCTTTTAATTACCGTTCATATATTTATTTATTTTTTCCTCAACTTTTTCACTCCGGACGCTTTATCTGGACACGATTCGTCAGGACCTCCAACAGCCGAAGCTAAGTAGTAACATTAACATGATGCCTTCTAATTGCAGCCGCTGTACTCGCCTTACGGCGAGGATAGCTGTGCTGCAAGCCCAGCTTCAGACGCAATCGTTAGGCAAGGGTAATTTCAGTGTAGGAAAGGATGAAATAGCGTCTGTGGCACCAGTAAGTACAGATAGTAGTGTAAATCCCCTGGCACAGTCCCCGCAGCCGGACAACTTTCTCACGGTTTCTGGAAGGAAATGCTGTAGGAACGCTCAACCGGTGTCGCTCATTCAGCCGACAGAAACTTTCAACCGGTTTTCCGCATTAAGCAGCGGGTCGGAGTCAGAGGCCGATTCTTCTCTGGTCTCTACTCCTCCCGTTACGGGGTCTGAGACGCCGAAGCTTCCCACCATTAGCTCTGACAAATTGAAAACTCTAGTCATTGGCGACTCCATTACCCGCAGTATTAGACTTAAAGCGAATCATCCAGCGATCATACACTGTTTACCCGGGGGCAGGGCTACCGACGTTAAGGCTAATCTGAAGATGGTGCTGGCTAAAGCTAAAACTGGCGAGTGTAGAGAGTATAGAGATATTGTTATCCACGTCGGCACCAACGATGTTAGGATGAAACAGTCAGAAATCACTAAGCGCAACATAGCTTCTGCGTGCATATCAGCTAGAAAGATGTGTCGGCATCGAGTAATTGTCTCTGGCCCCCTCCCAGTTAGGGGGAGTGATGAGCTCTACAGCAGAGTCTCACAACTCAATCGCTGGTTGAAAACTGTTTTCTGCCCCTCCCAAAAGTTAGAATTTGTAGATAATTGGCCCTCTTTCTGGGACTCACCCACAAACAGGACCAAGCCTGACCTGCTGAGGAGTGACGGACTCCATCCTAGCTGGAGGGGTGCTCTCATCTTATCTACCAACATAGACAGGGCTCTAACTCCTCTAGCTCCACAATGAAATAGGGTGCAGGCCAGGCAGCAGGCTGTTAGCCAGCCTGCCAGCATAGTGGAGTCTGCCATTAGCACAGTCAGTGTAGTCAGCTCAGCTATCACCATTGAGACCGTGTCTGTGCCTCGACCTAGGTTGGGCAAAACTAAACATGGCGGTGTTCGCCTTAGCAATCTCACTAGGATAAAGACCACCTCCATTCCTGTCATTACTGAAAGAGATCATGATACCTCACATCTCAAAATAGGGCTACTTAATGTTAGATCCCTTACTTCAAAGGCAATTATAGTCAATGAACTAATCACTGATCATAATCTTGATGTGATTGGCCTGACTGAAACATGGCTTAAGCCTGATGAATTTACTGTTTTAAATGAGGCCTCACCTCCTGGCTACACTAGTGACCATATCCCCCGTGCATCCCGCAAAGGCGGAGGTGTTGCTAACATTTACGATAGCAAATTTCAATTTACCCCAAAAAAAATGACATTTTCGTCTTTTGAGCTTCTAGTCATGAAATCTATGCAGCCTACTCAATCACTTTTTATAGCTACTGTTTACAGGCCTCCTGGGCCATATACAGCGTTTCTCACTGAGTTCCCTGAATTCCTATCGGACCTTGTAGTCATAGCAGATAATATTCTAATCTTTGGTGACTTTAATATTCACATGGAAAAGTCCACAGACCCACTCCAAAAGGCTTTCGGAGCCATCATCGACTCAGTGGGTTTTGTCCAACATGTCTCTGGACCCACTCACTGTCACAGTCATACGCTGGACCTAGTTTTGTCCCATGGAATAAATGTGGTGGATCTTAATGTTTTTCCTCATAATCCTGGACTATCGGACCACCATTTTATTACGTTTGCAATTGCAACAAATAATCTGCTTAGACCCCAACCAAGGAACATCAAAAGTCGTGCTATAAATTCACAGACAACACAAAGATTCCTTGATGCCCTTCCAGACTCCCTCTGCCTACCCAAGGACGCCAGAGGACAAAAATCAGTTAACCACCTAACTGAGGATCTCAATCTAATCTTGCGCAATACCCTAGATGCAGTTGCACCCCTAAAAACTAAAAAAAATTCTCATAAGAAACTAGCTCCCTGGTACACAGAAAATACCCGAGCTCTGAAGCAAGCTTCCAGAAAATTGGAACGGAAATGGCGCCACACCAAACTGGAAGTCTTCCGACTAGCTTGGAAGGACGGTACCGTGCAGTACCGTAGAGCCCTTACTGCTGCTCGATCATCCTATTTTTCTAACTTAATTGAGGAAAATAAGAACAATCCGAAATTCCTTTTTAATACTGTCGCAAAGCTAACTAAAAAGCAGCATTCCCCAAGAGAGGATGACTTTCACTTTAGCAGTGATAAATTCATGAACTTCTTTGAGGAAAAGATTATGATTATTAGAAAGCAAATTACGGACTCCTCTTTAAACCTGCGTATTCCTCCAAACCTCAGTTGTCCTGAGTCTGCACAACTCTGCCAGGACCTAGGATCAAGAGAGACGCTCAAGTGTTTTAGTACTATATCTCTTGACACAATGATGAAAATAATCATGGCCTCTAAACCTTCAAGCTGCATACTGGACCCTATTCCAACTAAACTACTGAAAGAGCTGCTTCCTGTGCTTGGCCCTCCTATGTTGAACATAATAAACGGCTCTCTATCCACTGGATGTGTACCAAACTCACTAAAAGTGGCAGTAATAAAGCATCTCTTGAAAAAGCCAAACCTTGACCCAGAAAATATAAAAAACTATCGGCCTATATCGAATCTTCCATTCCTCTCAAAAATTTTAGAGAAGGCTGTTGCGCAGCAACTCACTGCCTTCCTGAAGACAAACAATGTATACGAAATTCTTCAGTCTGGTTTTAGACCCCATCATAGCACTGAGACGGCACTTGTGAAGGTGGTAAATGACATTTTAATGGCATCGGACCGAGGCTCTGCATCTGTCCTCGTGCTCCTAGACCTTAGTGCTGCTTTTGATACCATCGATCACCACATTCTTTTGGAGAGATTGGAAACCCAAATTGGTCTACACGGACATGTTCTGGCCTGGTTTAGATCTTATCTGTCGGAAAGATATCAGTTTGTCTCTGTGAATGGTTTGTCCTCTGACAAATCAACTGTAAATTTCGGTGTTCCTCAAGGTTCCGTTTTAGGACCACTATTGTTTTCACTATATATTTTACCTCTTGGGGATGTTATTCGAAAACATAATGTAAACTTTCACTGCTATGCGGATGACACACAGCTGTACATTTCAATGAAACATGGTGAAGCCCCAAAATTGCCCTCGCTAGAAGCATGTGTTTCAGACATAAGGAAGTGGATGGCTGCAAACTTTCTACTATTAAACTCGGACAAAACAGAGATGCTTGTTCTAGGTCCCAAGAAACAAAGAGATCTTCTGTTGAATCTGACAATTAATCTTAATGGTTGTACAGTCGTCTCAAATAAAACTGTAAAGGACCTCGGCGTTACTCTGGACCCTGATCTCTCTTTTGAAGAACATATCAAGACCATTTCGAGGACAGCTTTTTTCCATCTACGTAACATTGCAAAAATCAGAAACTTTCTGTCCAAAAATTATGCAGAAAAATTAATCCATGCTTTTGTCACTTCTAGGTTAGACTACTGCAATGCTCTATTTTCCGGCTACCCGGATAAAGCACTAAATAAACTTCAGTTAGTGCTAAATACGGCTGCTAGAATCCTGACTAGAACCAAAAAATGTGATCATATTACTCCAGTGCTAGCCTCTCTACACTGGCTTCCTGTCAAAGCAAGGGCTGATTTCAAGGTTTTACTGCTAACCTACAAAGCATTACATGGGCTTGCTCCTACCTATCTCTCTGATTTGGTCCTGCCGTACATACCTATACGTACGCTACGGTCACAAGATGCAGGCCTCCTAATTGTCCCTAGAATTTCTAAGCAAACAGCTGGAGGCAGGGCTTTCTCCTATAGAGCTCCATTTTTATGGAACGGTCTGCCTACCCATGTCAGAGACGCAAACTCGGTCTCAACCTTTAAGTCTTTACTGAAGACTCATCTCTTCAGTGGGTCATATGATTGAGTGTAGTCTGGCCCAGGAGTGGGAAGGTGAACGGAAAGGCTCTGGAGCAACGAACCGCCCTTGCTGTCTCTGCCTGGCCGGTTCCCCTCTTTCCACTGGGATTCTCTGCCTCTAACCCTATTACAGGGGCTGAGTCACTGGCTTGCTGGGGCTCTCTCATGCCGTCCCTGGAGGGGGTGCGTCACCTGAGTGGGTTGATTCACTGTTGTGGTCATCCTGTCTGGGTTGGCGCCCCCCTTGGGTTGTGCCGTGGCGGAGATCTTTGTGGGCTATACTCAGCCTTGTCTCAGGATGGTAAGTTGGTGGTTGAAGATATCCCTCTAGTGGTGTGGGGGCTGTGCTTTGGCAAAGTGGGTGGGGTTATATCCTTCATGTTTGGCCCTGTCCGGGGGTGTCCTCGGATGGGGCCACAGTGTCTCCTGACCCCTCCTGTCTCAGCCTCCAGTATTTATGCTGCAGTAGTTTATGTGTCGGGGGGCTGGGGTCAGTTTGTTATATCTGGAGTACTTCTCCTGTCCTATTCGGTGTCCTGTGTGAATCTAAGTGTGCGTTCTCTAATTCTCTCCTTCTCTCTTTCTTTCTCTCTCTCGGAGGACCTGAGCCCTAGGACCATGCCCCAGGACTACCTGACATGATGACTCCTTGCTGTCCCCAGTCCACCTGGCCATGCTGCTGTTCCAGTTTCAACTGACCTGAGCCCTAGGACCATGCCCCAGGACTACCTGACATGATGACTCCTTGCTGTCCCCAGTCTACCTGGCCATGCTGCTGCTCCAGTTTCAACTTCCACCTGACTGTGCTGCTGCTCTAGTTTCAACTGTTCTGCCTTATTATTATTCGACCATGCTGGTCATTTATGAACATTGAACATCTTGGCCATGTTCTGTTATAATCTCCACCCGGCACAGCCAGAAGAGGACTGGCCACCCCACATAGCCTGGTTCCTCTCTAGGTTTCTTCCTAGGTATTGGCCTTTCTAGGGAGTTTTTCCTAGCCACCGTGCTTCTACACCGTGCTTCTACACCTGCATTGCTTGATGTTTGGGGTTTTAGGCTGGGTTTCTGTACAGCACTTTGAGATATCAGCTGATGTACGAAGGGCTATATAAATAAATTTGATTTGATTTGATTTGATAGACAAGAAATTATTGCATGCCCCAAAACGCAGTGGTGTTAATAAGCAGCTTGAGACCTTCCCTGTTTCTTCTTACTTTATCGTTGTGTTGCACAGTTTGAATACACAGACCTTTGTCATGATGGATGCAGCTTTTTCCCAGAAACTTGAGTCTGATGTGGGCATTTATATTCCCTGCTTTTGTTTTGCCGTTTAGCTGAACGATCAATGTTCTTCAGGTCGCTGTACCCACCTTTCCACCAAGGCTCAGACTTTCCAAAAAGCAGACAAGACCAGCAGTACAGGCAGCTTGATGAAAGGCTCCCTGTCTATACTTTTGATTCCAGTTGGTATTGAACGCCCTCACATTTTCATCCTTCTTCATGAAACTGATCTCAGGCAGAGATCGACCCTCGCTTTTAATTCACACCTTTTCATCCATCTTCATGAAACTGATCTCAGGCAGAGATCGACCCTCGCTTTTAATTCACACCTTTTCTGTGTACCCAGAGAAAGAAAGGGATTCTTCAACACAAAGTCCAGAACATTTTCAGTTAGGGTTGGGCATTCTACCATTCTGGGGGAGAAAACTGCACTCTGGCGCTGGTAGCTAGAGAGCTACTGAAGTTAGCAAGGAAAATGTAAATACATTTCACTAACTGGACACAAAAAAACAAGAAAACTATTTATAATATATCTACTTCGTCTTCTGTAATTTGACAAAACTAATTTGAATTTAAAATTTAAAAAAACTATTACACGTCACTCTTACTCTCTATCCAACAATGTCACCAAGCTTCTCAATGCATAGAACCCCCATAATGCTCTGTGACACAATGTATGGACAACATGGACGGAAGCTAGCTGTCCTCCAGGCACACCATGGTGCTACCCCAGACAGTGCTGTTGAAGTTACTGTAGACCTTCATTGCAAACAGTGTATTTTAATAAATTATTTGGTGACATAAAAAATATTTAGTATAGTTTTAGCTAAAATGACTTTTAAATGCTTCACAATTTTTTTTCCACTAAGGAGGATGCTCCTCCCCTTCCTCCTCTGAGGAGTCCACACATTTCCAAAAGTCAGGCACCACACTAAAAGTATATCTCTGTTCCGGTGCTGTGTGTGTGTGTGTGTTAGCCACCTCTTTCTCTCTCTCTCTCTCTCTTTCTCGCTCTCTCGCTCTCTCGCTGTCTCTCTCAATTCAATTCAATTCAAGGGCTTTATTGGCATGGGAAACATATGTTAACATTGCCAAAGCAAGCAAGTCTCTCTGTCTGAGGGGGTTGTCTAATGTAACAGAATCATGCAGATTCATTGGATCGCCTGTCGTCTGTCTGCCTGCACTCATTATACGAACCGTGGCAGCACTGCAACAGATAGACACAGAGCCCTAATGGGTGATAATGAGCAGCTCAGTTTTCACACTGCTTCCAAGGCACAGAATTGGGCTGGGCAACTGCACCACCACAGTCCCCCAGGCCCCAGTTAAAGACCAGCAGCATCACCACAGTCCCCCAGGCCCCAGTTAAAGACCATCAGTTAAAGACCAGCAGCATCACCCCAGTCCCCAGTTAAAGACCAGCAGCATCACCACAGTCCCCCAGGCCCCAGTTAAAGACCAGCAGTTAAATACCAGCAGCATCACCACAGTCCTCCATGCCCAAGTTAAAGACCAAATCAAATCAAATCAAATTAATTTATATAGCCCTTCGTACATCAGCTGATATCTCAAAGTGCTGTACAGAAACCCAGCCTAAAACCCCAAACAGCAAGCAATACAGGTGTAGAAGCACGGTGGCTAGGAAAAACTCCCTAGAAAGGCCAAAACCTAGGAAGAAACCTAGAGAGGAACCAGGCTATGTGGGGTGGCCAGTCCTCTTCTGGCTGTGCCGGGTGGAGATTATAACAGAACATGGCCAAGATGTTCAAATGTTCATAAATGACCAGCATGGTCGTATAATAATAAGGCAGAACAGTTGAAACTGGAGCAGCAGCACGGTCAGATGGACTGGGGACAGCAAGGAGTCATCATGTCAGGTAGTCCTGGGGCCAGCAGCATCACCACAGTCCCCAGGCCCCAGTTAAAGACCAGCAGCATCACCACAGTCCCCCAGGCCCCAGTTAAAGACCAGCAGCATCACCTCAGTCCCCCAGGCCCCAGTTAAAGACCAGCAGCATCACCACAGTCCCCCAGGCCCCAGTTAAAGACCAGCAGCATCACCTCAGTCCCCCAGGCCCCAGTTAAAGACCAGCAGCATCACCACAGTCCCCCAGGCCCCAGTTAAAGACCAGCAGCATCGCCACAGTCCCCCAGGCCCCAGTTAAAGACCAGCAGCAGATTAGTGAAAGGGCCGAAGTGTTAAAGCCTAGTTGGATCGAAATGTATATTTGCCTGAAAATCTATTCATTTATCAGACTTTTTCATACCACAGAAAAACAACCAAGCTCAGTCATTTTCCAGTTGTTTAATTGTTTATTGTGCATTGAGTTTAGGAAATACTTTACTACTGTCTCTGACGAGGGGAGATTAGTCCGGTTCCGTCTTAAATGGCTCCCAATTAAATATGTAGGGCGCTATAGGGGTCTGTGTCAAAAGTAGTGCACTACATTGGAAATAGGGTGCCAATTTGGCAGAACCTGTATCCATGGGTTACTGCCCCTGTTGAGGACCAAGGAATCAAGCTGTGAGAAAGTGAAGTATTCATGTAGCCCTTAGTGCAGCAGAACTCATCAGGCCCCACACTATGAATGTTAGATCAGGCTGGATAAGAACGATTGGTTTTGTCCAAAATAGCACCCTATTCCCTATCTAGTTTTTACCCATAAGGTGCAATTTGGGATAATGTTAAAATAACTGCCTGTCTTTAGAAAGGAAAACACTAGGCCCCTCGAGATGGTGCAGTGGTCTAAGGCAGTGCTAGCTGTGCCACTAGAGATTCTGGGTTTGAGTCCAGGCTCTGTCGCAGCCGGCTGCGACCGGGAGACCCATGGGGCGGCACACAATTAGCCCAGTGTCGTCTGGGTTAGGGGAGGGTTTGGCCGGCAGGGATGTCCTTCCTGACACGATCGCCAGGTGTATGGTGTTTCCTCCAACACATTGGTGAGGTTGGCTTACGGGTTAAGTGGGCATTGTGTCAAGAAGCAGTGCGGCCTGGTTGGATTGTGTTTCAGGGGCTCTCAACATTTGCCTCTTCTGAGTCCGTACGGCAGTTGCAGCAGTGGGACAAGATTGTAAACCGATTGGATACCATGAAAATGAGGTACACAACTATATACAGTTGAAGTTGGAAGTTTACATACACTTAGGTTGGAGTCATTAAAACTCATTTTTCAACCACTCCTCAAATTTCTTGCTAACAAACTATAGTTTTGGCAAGACGGTTAGGACATCAAGACGGTTAGGAATTTTTCCAACAGTAGTTTACTTATTTCACTTATAATTCACTGTATCACAATTCCAGTGGGTCAGAAGTTTACATACACTAAGTTGACTGTGCCTTTAAACAGCTTGGAAAATTCCAGAAAATTATGTCATGGCTTTAGAAACTTCTGATAGGCTAATTGACATAATTTGTCAATTGGAGGTGTACCTGTGGATCTATTTCAAGGCCTACCTTCAAACTCAGTGCCTCTTTGCTTGACATCATGAGAAAATCAAAAGAAATCAGCCAAGACCTCAGAAAACAATTGTTGGCCTCCACAAGACTGGTTCATCCATGGGAGCAATTTCGAAATGCCTGAAGGTACCACGTTCACCTGTACAAACAATAGTATGCAAGTATAAACACCATGGGACCACACAGCCGTCATACCGCTCAGGAAGTAGACGCTATCTGCCTCCTAGAGATGAACGTACTTTGGTGCAAAAAGTGCAAATCAATCCCAAAACAACAGCAAAGGACCTTCTGAAGATGCTGGAGGAAACGAGTCCTATATCGACATAACCTGAAAGGCCGCTCAGCAAGGAAGAAACCATTGCTCCAAAACTGCCATAAAAAAGCCAGACTACGGTTTGCAACTGCACATGGGGACAAAGATCTACTTTTTGGAGAAATGTCCTCTGGTCTGACGAAAAAAATATATAACTTTTTGGCTATAATGACCATCGTTATGTTTGGAGGAAAAGGGGGAGGCTTGCAAGCTGAAGAACACCATCCCAACCGTGAAGCACGGGTGTGGCAGCATCATGTTGTGGGGGTGCTTTGCTGCAGGAGGGACTGGTACACTTCACAAAATAGATGGCATCATGAGGGAGGAAAATGAGGTGGATATCTCAAGACATCAGTCAGGAAGTTAAAACTTGGTTGCAAATGTGTCTTCCAAATGGACAATGACCCCAAGCATACTTCCAAGGTTGTGGCAAAATGGCTTAATCAGCCTGACTAACCAGTGTCTGTATGTAGCCTCGCTACTTTATAGCTTCGCTACTGTTTTTCACTGTCTTTTTACTGTTGTTTTTATTTCTATACTTACCTATTGTTGGGGCGGCTGGGTAGCCTAGTGGTTAGAGCGGTGGACTAGCAACTGAAAGGTTGCAAGTTCAATTCCGCAAACTGACAAGGTACAAATCTGTTGTTCTGAAGAGGCAGTTAACCCACTGTTTCTAGGCTGTCATTGAAAATAAGAACTTGTTCTTAACTGACTTGCCTAGTTAAATAAAATAAATTGTTCACCTAATACCTTTTTTGCACTATTGGTTAGAACATTTCACTGTAAGGTCTAACTGTTGTATTCAGCTCACGTGACAAATACACTTTGATTTGATAACAAAGTCAAGGTATTGGAGTGGCAATCACAAAGCCCTGACCTCAAGCCTACAGAAAATGTGTGGGCAGAACTGAAAAAGCGTGTGCGAGCAAGGAGGCCTACAAACCTGACTCAGTTACACCAGCTCTGTCAGGAGGAATGGGGCAAAATTCACCCAACATATTGTGGGAAGCTTGTGGAAGGCTACCCGAAACGTTTGACCCAAGTTAAACAATTTAAAGACAATGCTACCAAATACTAAAGGAGTGTATGTACATTTCTGACCCATTGGGAATGTGATGAAATAAATAAAAGCTGAAATAAATCATTCTCTCTACTATTATTCTGACATTTCACATTCTTAAAATAAACTGGTGATCCTAACTGACATAACACAGGGAATTTTTACTAGGATTAAATTTCAGGAATTGTGAAAAACTGAGTTGAAATGTATTTGGCTAAGGTGTATGTAAACTTCTGACTTCAACTGTATAAGAAAACTAAAAAAGGAAGGAAAACACTGAGTAGCATATATCAGCAGGTTAATTTGACATGATATCAATGAGCATTGCTTTGATTGGGAGATAATTCGGGCATGCCTGTGTACTGCACTACTGTGTTCACAATACAGGCAAAACAGGAGGTGAAGAGACATTCTTACTGCTCTCCTCTCCAAGCTGGCATTGTGTTGTTAGTGCTTGTGTGGGTATTTATGTATCTTTGTGGGTGCATTTTTTTGTGTATTTATGTGTGTGTGTTGGTGTGATGCTTTGAGAAGGTTATTTGTGGCTTACTACAGCGGGACCTTTGTTTCCCCTGCCTGCCTGTGTGTCAGAGCGCGACTCAGACTAGAGAGGAGGAATCACTAGAGCACTACCACTTTGATCCATGCTGGAATAGCTTCAGAGGGAGGGAGGGAGGGAGGGAGGGAGGGGGAGAGGGAGAGGGAGAGAGGAGGAATCACTAGAGCACTACCACTTTGATCCATGCTGGAATAGCTTCAGAGGGAGGGAGGGAGGGAGGGAGGGAGGGAGGGAGGGAGGGAGGGAGGGAGGGAGAGGGAGAGGGAGAGGGGAGGAATCACTAGAGCACTACCACTTTGATCCATGCTGGAATAGCTTCAGAGAGAGGGAGGGAGGGAGGGAGGGAGGGAGGAGGAATCACTAGAGCACTACCACTTTGATCCATGCTGGAATAGCTTCAGAGAGAGGGAGGGAGGGAGGGAGGGAGGGAGAAACATCTCCCCAAGGGAGAGGGGAGGGAGGGAGGGAGGGAGGGAGGGAGGGAGGGGAGGGGGAGGGAGGGAGGGAGGGAGAGAGGGGAGGGAGAGAGAGAGAAACATCTCCCCAAGGGAGAGGGGGGAGGGAGAGGGAGAGGGAGAGAGGGAGAGAGGGAGAGAGGGAGAGAGAGAGGGAGAGAGAGAGAAACATCTCCCCAAGGGAGAGGGGGAGGGAGGGAGGGAGGGAGGGGAGAGGGAGAGAGAGAGGGAGAGAGAGAGAAACATCTCCCCAAGGGAGAGGGGAGGGAGGGAGGGGAGGGAGGGAGGGAGGGAGGGAGGGAGAGAGAGAGAAACATCTCCCAAGGGAGAGGGAGAGGGAGAGAGGGAGAGAGAGAGAGAGAAA